>NC_058132.1:387643215-387943215 GCF_016433145.1 Gracilinanus agilis | reverse complement strand
GAAAAACAGAAGTTATGCAGTATAAATGATGGGGAAAAGCAACTTAAGATTATAGTAAGAAGAAAATGGCCCAGAAATATCTCTGACACCTTTATTTCCACACATTCAGACAGTTATCAAATTTTATTGGTCACTAGAAACTTCAAATATTGGAATTGGACAAGACCTAAGAAATTATCTGGTCTATATCTCTTATTTCATGAATGAAAAACTCAGAGAAACATTTACCTTAAGAGATTTGCCCAAATTCACACAATGGTAAAGCTTGGACTAGAACCAGAAAACCTGACCCCTAGTCCAATGATCCTTTCTATTATTCTACATTGTCTATTTTAAAATATTTTCTGTGTCTTGCCCTTTCCTTCATTTTTTTCATCAGTGAATAGCATCTTTCCTGTTTGTAGCTGACTGAAAGATATAAATAATATAAAATTCCATTTTGCATATGGAACCCACTTATTCTCCCTTCTTCATAGCTTAACCTCTTTCTTTCCCAGGACCCTGTAATCTTGTGGGAGCACTTGCTCCAGGTATTTGGGGAAATATTTTTGTGACTATTATTCTTGCTATACCATCTTAGTCAACACTTGGGTTGAAGTACGGCTGATTGTTAGTGGGAAGTGACAGAGACACTTGTGTAATAGCCCTAGAAATCTAGAACCTTGGGATTACTCATAGAACCTTAAGCGCAATAGCAGCCTCTAGGGACTCTGCCAGCCAATGTGAGTTAGAGTTGGGGAAGCAGCTCCAGAGGGGATGCTGCAGATGTATAAAAACCAAAATGCACATGGCTAGATTAGGAATGTTCCCATTTAGAATGTGCCTTTTTGGGGGATAACATATAGAGGTAAGCCTGCAAAGAAGCAGGGGAATTCTAATGAGAAGACAGAGCAGTTCTGATAACTTCTGTGAGAGCAATATGCCAGTGTATAGTGATGATAACTCTGGCCTGAAAACACCAATTTTCATTTAGTAGTATATAATGAGTAAAACATGATATGAGTATATATTATGGGTATAAACCTGAAAAGAAGTCAATTAAAGGGTTAATAACCGAGGAAACAATTTTAGTTTGGATTGAAGCAGCTACTAGAATAGCTTGAAATGGTTCTGGGAGAATACACACACACACACACACACACACACACACACACACACACACACACACACGTCAATTTTAGACAGAATGAGGACAAATCCAGGCTTAAGGATGATTTTAACTGAAGATAGTACCTCAAGCTTAAGCTAATGAAATCTAGGTTAAAAAGAAACCAATGTTAGTGTGCCAATTGTGACCAGGGCTGTTAAATGAGATGGTAATTTGGAAGTTCCCTAGGAAGAAGGAAATTTCAGCATTATCAGATAATGTATGCCAATATATTAGAAGTTGATTATAGCACCAGAGTAACCCCTTCAACAAAGATGAAGGAAAACAAATGGCAGTGAGCTTGTTAGAATAGAGGTAACCATACATTACATATGTATAATGCTTTATAATTTATAAGGTCCTTTTACATACATTTTCTCATGGTTCTTGTAACAGTCTGCTGAAGGCTTATTATTCCTACATTTCAGAGAAAAGAAAACTGAACCTTAGGGAGATTCAATACTTTGTGCCATAAAGTTAGCAAATAGTGACTCAAATTTAAACCAAATGTTTTCTGCCTTCTAATATTAGATACTTTTAATTGACAGGAAGTTATTGACATAAAGACATTAGCTGACAGGGTTTTTGGGTTTAGAGGAAACTGATTCAGAGTTCAGTATGTTTTCTCCTATCACTCCAAGCTACTTCCAAAAGCATTTTTGGATGACACAGGGACTAGACCTGTATTTTCATTAATATCATAAATTCCTAGATGAGAGGAGTAGTTGTGTAGAAGTTGACACCTTTTCTGTAGTTTATAAACTTAAAAAGTTGCCCAAAGCATTAAATAACTTGTCAAGGGTCAAAGAGCAACTGTATGTCTAAGGCAAGACCTAAATCCAGTTCTTTGTGGGTTCAAGGCCAACTCTTTATACACTTCATCTTAATGATTCTCAAAGTGAATACACCAAACTGAAGAGTCCGAGATTGAGATTTTCATGCTCTTCTGATTGCATTAGCCAGACTCCTTGCACCAGCACAGATACAGTAAACAGTTAACAAGCACAGGATGGATCAGCATCTTAAACAGCCCCCAAGAGACTAAAAGAAAAGAATAAGTGATCGTTCTCCCCTATATACACCTCAAGTTATGGTCTTGTGAAAAACATGTTGTTGTTGTTATTCATTTCTTTACAGTTGGGGTTTTCTTGTCAAAGATACTGGAATGCTATGCCATTTTCTTTTTCAGTTCATTTTACAGATGAGGAAATTGAGGTAAATAGGGAAAATTAACTTGCCCAGGGTCATATAGCTAGTAAATGTTTGAGGTGAGATTTGAACTCGGGAAGATGTCTTCCTGACTCTAGGACAGGTGCTGTATCTACTGCCCTACCTAGTGCAAGGGTAAATATGGCCAGGATTTAAATCAGGCTTCTTCCTTTCAGTACATCCAAGAAACATGAGAGATGAAGAGATCTCATGTTTCAACCCATTTTCTAAAGTGGTACTTTGAAGACAGTCCAAGAAGAGGTCCTTCTTTCTGATAGAGAGACATCAAGTTTAGCCAAACAAATTAAGAAGCTTCTCCTACAGGACAAAGAAAGATGTACATTTGATCAAAAGATTTATCCAATGACAACACAAATTCTGTTCAGAGGGTTATCATTACAGCAATAATTGATCATGGAACTGGTAAGTGGCAAGTAGTGGGGCAGTGGATAGAGCTCTGGGATGAGTGTCAGGGAATTCAGCATCCAAATCTGGCCTTGTATCAATTGATCAATGTCCCAGTATCACTTAGTTGATCAATACTAATTAGCTTTTACCAACAATTATTTACTGAGAAGATATCACAAACCAGAAGCACAAATACTTTTTGTTTACCATCACATTAATTTCTTCCAACCTACTTTTTTAGTTTATTCTCATAACAAAGATATACAACAGAATTATGATTTCATCATTGGTCTAGGGTACCCCCTAGGTGAGGAAATGCCTTCCCATGTAGATTAATACTCCCCTAATACCTTGAAGCACACTCTCTCCTAGATCACCTTTGTCTCCAGTAGGAGGAGACTCAATCAAAAATTTTTACATGGCATTTGCTCCACCAAGTTCACTTCTGAATTTGGCAAAGTCAATGGAACAACTGTTGTTTCTCCATCTTAGGTCCTTTTAATCCACTTCTAAAGTGAGCATGGTCATCCTTGGAGCAGTATTGGTAGAGATAAAAATCTAGCCTTTCGTCTGGTTTCTTAATTTCTGGTCTTTTACAATTGTGACTTTTTGATATTCAGAAAATTATAGTTGTTTCCAGCATGCCACCTAAAAACAGGAAAGAGCAAACATAATGAGACCAAGAATATAGGCTACATGTTGGCCTGGATGCAGAGGACTTGAAGCCTCTTCATATCCATAGGCTTTTATCAATCCCTTAAGCAAATTAAGCTAGGCTGAAAAGAAAATATAAAACAAAACAAAACAAAAAAAAACATTTTGGCAGATTAGGGACTGAAAATGCCTTCTCAGTTTCATTTTGACAGTCATTCCAAAGGCTCTTTTTGCTTGGTAAGAGACTGGAAACAATTCTTGCACATGTTCAAATCCACAGAGAAATGCTGCATATGATTATAAGACCAGGATCCATTGATCCCATTACGTCATTCTTAGACATAAAATTAAGCAAAAACTCAAATGCTGGGAATTTAGGATTTCAACTTTTGAGGGTTTGATCTCTATCTGTATCTTCAAAGTATGAGTTTCAGTAGCCAGTGAATGCCTTTGTGATAACATTCATCTATTTCCCATCAATTTCTTTTTCTTTTTGATTATTATCTTTCACTACCCATTCAATTATCTTGGTTGTCAGTAAGATAAACAATTCCAGTTTTCTTTGGAATTCATTTTATATTTGTCTTCCTGAAACGTGTAGTTTAAATAATCATTATGACAATGGTGGTGAGGATGATAAGTGAAGTTTGTATTGCGCTTTTGAAAAATGGATGTCTTTTTGTTTATCATCACATTAATTTCTTCCAGCCTACTTTTTTAGTTTATTCTCATAACAAAGATATACAACAGAATTATGATTTCATCATTGGTCTAGGGTACCCCGTAGGTGAGGAAATGCCTTCCCATGTAGATTAGTATTTGATCTGACTTAAAGTCTTAGAGAAGTTAAATGACTGGTCAAGGGTCACACAGGTAGTTTGTGGCAGTGTGTGGCTGTGTGTACATGTGTGAGGAGTTGCTATAGATGTGGAAGGTTGAAAACATTTTCAGATAAAGTCATTTCATTTTATCATTAATTTTATTAATTATTTTACTTTGCTTCAAAATAGCTCAATGAGAAAAATCTATAAATGTTTGTAATGTAAAAAAAAATACTTCAATATAACCAAAAAAAAAAAAAAGAAAGAAATGCTTGAACACAAGTTTTCCTGGCTATGAAGTCAGTTTTTTATCTACCACATCACACTTCCCCTCATGCTAAAAATGTTTTTTTTTAAAGAAAAGGTTTAGCAAAAAAATTAACCATATTCTAAAATATATAGGTTATCATAAAACTATTACTTAAGAACAAACTTAGTTATTAAAATTATGCGGTATTAAGTTAATATTTTAATTCATTTTTATTTATAATTTTTTATTTATCATATGTATGGTTTCTACTGGTCCTGTTTAATTTTCTCTGCAAGGGTTCATATGTATCTTCTGTTCTTCTTGGAAGTCTTCATATTGATCATTTCTTTTTTTTTTTTTAAACCCTTACCTTCCATCTTGGAATCAATGCTGTATATTGGTTCCAAGGCAGAAGAGAGGTAAGTAAGTACTAGACAATGGGAGTTAAATGACTTGTCCAGGGTCACACAGCTAAGAAATGTCTGAGGCAAAATTTGAACCCAGGACCTCCTGATTCTGGGCCTGGCTTTTAATCCATTGAGCCACCCAGCTGCCACCCAGCTGCCCCCCATGTCAATCATTTCTTAAGGTATAGTAAGAAGTGTGTCCATGTACTAGAATTTGTTTAACTACTCCCTAATTGAAGGGCATTTGCTTTATTTCCTATTTTTTGCTATTATAAATATATAAAATAAAACTTCCCTTTACTTGGTCCTTGATTTCCTCAGGGAATGTGCCAAGAAATGGGATCTCAGAGTTAGAGGATATAGACATCTTCTTCCCTTTTTTAGCATTATTCCAAATTGCTCTCCAGAATGGTTGGACCTTTTCACAGCTTCACCAATAGTGAATTGTGTGCCTGCCTTTCCATAGTCTGATAATATTAACTATTTCATCTTTTGTCGTATTTGCCAGTTTACTTTGTGTGAGATAAAATTTTAGTTGTCTTGATTTGAATTTCTTTACTTAGTTATTTAGAACAATCTTTCATGTAGTTGTTTGAAAAGAAAATATTTTTATTGGGAACTACTTTTTCATGTCTTTTACAAATAGATTGTCTTACAATCCTGTGAAGTAGGTACTATAAGTAATATCCCCATTTTAAAGAAAAGGAAACTGAGACTGAGGTTAAATGACTTACTAATGGTCAAAATAAAAACACTTATTATTCCGAAACCTTTTCCTCTTAATTGTCAAACTCATATTGGGGGAAAACATAATCTGATTTTAAAAAAATTTTCAGTCACATTACCAAAATGTTATGGAAAGTTTACATATTTTTAATGTCTTTTGAACTTTTTGTGAGACCTCATTTCTTTTGCTTTTCAAAGAGGAACATAAACTTTAACATAAACAAGCTTCTAAGATTAGATCAGAATTTCCAAGCTCATGATGTTCAAGTAGATTCTAAACTTAGTAGTACATATTCTTCCAAAGTTTCCTATCTTACATCTGTTTGTAAGTTCTTGTGATTAGCATTGCTCCTCATGATTCCCACATCTCATCTGTTGCCAAAGATGGCTAATTGTATATTACTATTTTCAGTATTTTTTCCTCTTGACTTTCTATTCCCTGACTCTGCTTTTTCCTGATTATAAGTATATTCTAGCAGAGCTTAGTTGTTGTTATTCAGTCACTTCAGTTGTGTCTAACTCTTCATGACCCTATTTGGAGTTTTTTGGCAAAGATACTGGAATAGTTTGCCATTTCCTCCTTTAGATCATTTTACAGATGAGGAAACTGAGGCAAACAGGGTTAAGTGATTTGCCCAAATCTCAGCAGGAAGATGAGATTTCCAGAGTCTAGCCCTGGCATCTTATCTATTTTGCCACCTAGCATAGTTTAGTAGGAAACTCCTAAAATATAATTATGTCAGAAGACTTAGGCTCAAGTTTTGACTCTCATACAATCTCTCTTAAACTTCCCAAGGGTTATCATACGGTAGAAGAATTAAACTTTCTTGATTGCTTGTTTCCAGAAGGCAGAACTAGCTGCAGTAAGTTGAAGGAATGCATATTTATGCTCAACTTAAAAATTCTAAAAATTAAAGTTTTCAAAAAATGTAATGAACTGATTTTGGGGACGATGTATTATGCTTCAATGGAGCTATTCAAGTAGAAACTGAATAGACAATTGCTGGAGAGGTTGTAGCTGGGGCTAATTATCAGTAGACAATGGTTCAAGTGAGCCAGGGGGTCTCTTCAGATTCTAAGACTGTGATTTTATTTTTCCTTTCCTGTATTTATTTTAGTTACTTAACTATTCCATTAATAATGAGCTAGCATTTACTTAGTAGTTATTATGTGCAAGACACTGTTAAGTGCTTTTCAATTATTATCTCATTTGTTCCTTACAACAGCTTTGCAAAAGTTGGTGTTATTGTTATCCCCATTTTACAGATGAGGAAATTGAGGCAAATTAGGTTAAGTGACTTCTGCAGGTACACACAACTGATTGTGTTTAACACTAAGTGAATGAGGCTAGATTAAAACTAAGATCTTTTGTCTTGAGACCTGACAGTCTATCCATTGTGCCATTTAGCTGTCCCATGTGGAACTTCTGCTTCTTCTTTTCTCTGTTGAGCCACAGTATGCTTCAAATGTTTAGTAACTTTATTAAAGTCCCCCAAATCATGATTTCTATATAACTTCCTTCTGTATCTATCTACAAAAATGTCAAGTGCTACTAATTTCCTAGATACATTAATGGATCTGTGATGCTATCAGTGTGCAATCTTCTTTCTATGGTATAGTTCAGAGGTCGGTAATGTATGGCTCTTTCTGCAGGAGCCATAAAGTCAATTTTTTTTCAGGCACTGTTACAGGAGCAGCACACACTATGAGCACTGCACGGCTCTCACGAAATTACATTTTAAAAAATGTGGCGTTTATGGATCTCATGGCCAAAAAGGCTGCCCACCCCTGGTATAGATCATAAACTATCCGCACTTTCCCATATTACATGGAGATCATCCATGTTCTCTTTTAAATTCTCTACAGGAGGTTCTATCCAAAATATTGCAGGCCATCCTCGAGATCATGTCACAATTTTTGGTTTTGCTGAACACTCACTATCAGGCTGTCTCCTCTGTCATTTAAACTATTTCTCTTATGCAAGTAAGTCATTATTGGTAATATGCTACCAACTACTCAAGTTACTGTACGAGTTTTCATTAACTTTTGGGAAAAACAATTTTAATTTTTTTGAGATAATGGTTTTCCATTACTCAAAGCCATCCAGAAGCCCTGGGAGAATATTGGTGTTAAAAAAAATGCTCTTTGTTTCAGGGAGAAATTTGGAGTAATCAAGATTATCGTACAGTTTCCTAAATGCAACTTATCCTTCCATCCTCCTGCCATTTAGTGTGTATCCAGCTCATTTTTCATTTGTGATGTCTAAGACATTTGTACTGATGGACCAACTCCAGACTATCCATCCAACTCCATATCAATTACTACACACAAGCTGACCATAGAAAGACTTTATCCTCCCTTTCTTTCATTGACTTGATCCATCATAAACTATTTCAGTTATATTCTTTGCTCCAATCTTGAAATTTCAAATGACATGGTTGATAGATTGTTGGACATGGAGGCAGGAAAAACTGGGTTTTAATCAAAGGTAGGATTAAATGTTATCTTTGTGACTTTGCATAAGGCATTTAGTTTCTAAAAGTCTTAGTTTTCTCACCTATGAGAAAGGGAAAATAATATGTGGTAGGGTGGTGATTTGGATCCCTGATCACTTGAGTATTCACTCCTCATATACCCGATGAAACTACTTGACATAAGGGGAAGTAATGGAGACAATGAGTTACAGACATACCTTGCTTGCTTTATTGCTCTTTGCAGATATCACTTTTTTTCTGAAACTGAAGGTATGTGACAATCTTGAGTTCAGCAATTCTATCTGCTCAATTTTTTTCAATAACACTCACACTGTGTCGTCACATTTTCATAATTCTCACAATATATTTTATACTTTTTCATTATTATTATATCTGTTGTGGTGATCATGATCTTTGATATTACTATTGTAATTGTTTTAGGGCATCACAAATAATGTTCATATAAAATGATGAACTTAATTTATAATATTGTTTATGTTCTCACTGCTCCATCTACTGGGCATTTTCCTTTTCCTCAATCCTCCCTATTCCCTAAACTTGAACAATATTAAATTAGGCCATTTAATAATGCTACAATGGCTTCTAAGCGTCTGAATGAAAGGAAGAGTCAATTGATGGGGCAAACTTGATTATTGTTTTATTCTTGGAAATTGCCAAGCTACTCCAGCCTTCAGCAACCACCACCCTAAACAGTTAGCAGCTATAAACACTGAGGCCTTGTGGAATAGAGAATGGAAGTTGCCTTAGCAACTTAGTGTTCAATAAGTGTGTGTATCTATTTGTGAATTCTGTATGCATGTTCACTCATTCCCCAACATTGCGCATATTTGTGAGACAATATGCCCAGATTAATGGAGAGATGTTGAATTCCAACTATTTTTACTCTTCTGTTTCAATAAATGCCTTTGACTTGTGCTGTGTCAATTGGTTGTTAAATGAATATAAACAAAAATATATTAGTGGAGGCTCATGAGCAATACTTTTAGGAAGATGATCCCATAAAATACCTGGAACCTGGGAGAGCTGATTCCTGGGGCACCCAATCTAATACCAGATTCTATAGAAAAAGCCAGAGGAACATTGATGGGGAAAAAAAAGGAAAATTCAAATAAGTTCAATGTCATTTTATTTTTAGGATCTATACTTTCTGAAATACTGTTCTAAGTAATACTCACCTACTAAAGAGGCATGGTAATATAGAATTAGAGTTGGATAGGATCTTAGATGTTCTATTCCAACCCTCTGATTTTATAAATATAAAATTATAAATTTTATAAAAATAAAAATTATAAAATTTTATAAATGAGGGAACTAAGGCTTGAGGGTGTTACTGTTAATGGTGATAGTTAAGTAATTTTCCAGGGGTCATAGTTATATGATATTATACATAGTGTATTGTGATTTTATATATATATGCATATATAATACATATATGTTTTATGTATAATGTATAAAGATAGTAAATGCCAGAGCAAGAATTTGAATTTAGGTCCTTTGAAATAATGCCCTTTTAATTCCAAAATAACTTTGGCAATGGAAATAGTTTGTGTATGTACTATAGTGTTCTACAGTGATATTTAACCCATAATTTGGAATACCAGCTTTAAGAAATTAACTCTTGTAAAACTCTATTATAGTTGTTCCTTCCATAGGAATGAGATTATATTATAGTTGATAATGAGTTAAACACAATAAGGCTTTATCTACATGGGGTTACTGGATTTACCATTTTAATATAACTGACAGGGAAATTCAGTTAAATAAACCATTTATATGTGTAGGCAAAGCCTGCTTTATTGGCAGAAGTTATCTAGAAATTACTATATCGAAAGTATCTTTCAGATGTTTCAGAGTTCATGTATTTGGAATCTTTTTCATATAGAACTGCCTCTATTTTTCCTCTCCAGTATCATGACTTTTATAAGGGTAATGCAGGCTGATGGTCCCTGACTAATCCCTCTCCATCCACAGCCCAGGATATAATCACAAGGACTGATTCACTTATTAAGTATGCAATGCATAGCCATTGGCAGAGAAAAGGCTGGCCAAGTCCTGTAGTGGCTCTTAAAAAATTACCTTTTTCTGTAGCCAATCCAAGCAAGAGCTGGCGCTCAAAGAAGAAGCTAGCCCTTGACAGGGGATAACATGTCATTTCTTGGGGGTGGGGGAGAAAGGAAGGGATTTCTCATTCCCAACCCCTACCAGACATATAAGATAGCACATCTGGTAGGGTGCAGTTTTGAAAGCCTTGGAATTTGAATGAAGGAGAGGTCATATATGTGTATATATTTATATATATATGAAGAGCATTCCAGGCAAAAAGGCAGCTTCAAGCTGTGAGACCTCCAGTAGCAAAGAAAGCAGATAATGGCAGCTTCAAGAGCAGTTTGAACTTATAGATATTGTATACAAATTGGAGGAGCATAAGGGGTCCACAAGAAGGCCAAGGACATTAAGGCTTGCATTTTGTTGTAGTAGAATCATTTCAATCACATCTGAGTCTTTGTGATCCCATTTTTGGTTTTCTTGGCAATGATACTAGAGTGGTTTGTCGTTTCCTTTTCCTGGTAATTTTGCACATGAGGAACTGATTTAAATGACTTGTCCAAAGTCACACAACTACTAAGTATCTGAGGATGAACTTGAACTCGGGAAGAGGAGCTCCTGATTCCAAGATCAGTGCTCTAGAATTTTCTTAAATCTCTCCCTCTTGTCTCCTTAAACGCTAGTGAGCAGGATTTCTAAGTAGATCAGAACTGACCGGAGTCAGTAAGCCAGAGATGAAGATTTCATTACCTAGGAGACCAGGACTAAGGAGAGGAAGTAGCCAGCCCGCGGACAGGAAGTGGTGGTGGGGGGGACAGTTGGTGAGTGAGGAGAAAGGAGAGGAAGTAGTCTGCCCTCAGACAGGAAGTGACGGGGGACAGTTGGTGGGTGAGGAGAAAGGATAGGAAGTAGCCTGCCCTCAGACAGGAAGGGAGGGGGGACAGTTGGTGGGTGAGGAGAAAGGATAGGAAGTAGCCTGCCCTCAGACAGGAAGGGAGGGGGGACAGTTGGTGAGTGAGGAGAAAGGAAGCAGCCGCTGACCGTAGGGGTCTTTTGCCACTGGGATCTCTAGAGAGCAGAGGTATGTCTCTGAGGCAAGGATCTGCTGGCATTTGGCTACTGACAGTTGGGATGCTCTAGAAAACTGAATGAAGGAGTGAGTGAGTGGTGGTTGTCTTATTTGAGGGAGTTGGGTAGTTAGTGAATAATTTATAGTTAGAGTAGGTTAAGATATGCCTATTGTGCCAGGCAGAAGAAATTGCCCTCAGAAGACAATTAGAGATAGTTTTAGGAAATTTTAGGTATATTTATAGGGTATAAGATTAATAATCTCTGTTTCTTCTTTTCTATCTTTCTGTCTGTACTTCTTTCTTAGAGTAAACAAAGTTTCTGTTAAATTGCTCTCTTCACTTTGTTGAACTCTTTTCATTTAACCCTTATAGCACTGTGTCACTTGCCATTTCAGGGCTTTGCAATATAGGAGGCATTAGGGACAGGCACACATATTCCCTTTCGGGAGGTGGGTGAAGAAGGGAACAAACATTTATGTAGCACTTATTATGTGCCAGACATTGTGCTAAATGCTTTTACAGATATTAAGTTTGTTCTCATTCTTCTGACTGACACTGAGTGTGTTTGTGGGAGAATATATCGCAGGTTTATGGGAAATTTTCTAGCAACTGTTTTATTAGTCATTCTTAGTAAGTATTATTGCTTTGAGATGATTGTATCTATTTGTAGACTAACTAGCAAAGGTAAGCACACTGATTGGATCTTTTTATATGTATATAGTTTTTAGTGCATATTTTTATATATATAGTTTTTAGTGCATATACCTGTAAATTATACTCTTGAATTTAAAGCTAGTAAATACTCTGGGGATGTAGTTCAGAGAGACTGCTTATACTGGTTTATGGTTAATTATTAAAATGACTTATGATTTTTATATTAGTCCCTCAAACAATTCTCCCAAATTATAAGTTGTAAAAGAGTCACTGATGTGCATTGGGTGATTAGTTTCCTTACTGAAAACTCTCCGATGATGAAATATACTGTTTTGGACAAAAAACGAAAAATAGAGCAAACAAACAAAAAACCTCAGTAAAGATTAATGTGCCCTAGTTGTAATCCATTTGATACTATTTAATCATCAGGTAGCACTTCTGATGATTATTTGGTGTCTAGATCACTTAGGATGTTAGGGAGGTCTGAATTCCTACTCTTGAGACTTAATGATATTCATCTTATCATCTGGATTTCATTGTGGTTAGTCAATGGTAAAGCCCCTTCAAAGAGTAACATTGGCAAAATGTAAAAATAGGCACTAGTTGAAAACTTCAAATTAATTTGCAAAAACCAGCAGAGAACAAGGGAGGATTTGGCAAGCAATGTTTGCTATTAATTGTCAAACAGAGGTATAACAAGGAAATGTCTAAAAATAGTACTCATTTAGGAGAGCTAATTAGAACAAAGTATTTAATTCCATGACTTCTAGTGTTTCCATACAAAAAGGTTTAAGAGTTGAGTAAGTTCATTAACTTAGAGCATAGTGTTCATGTTGCCAGAATTGTGGTTTAATTTTGATTTTGCAGACACTATTCTGCCCCACTGACCCTAGACAGCTGTCTTAAAATTTATAGTGTTGGTACAAAAGGGAAGTGGGGGTGTATGAATGGCTCAGCACATTTTCTTATTACTTGGAAATATCTTAGAATGCATATGCCCCTTCAGTAACTGCTGGTAGGTAGGTTGGCAGAATTCTCTTTGTTTTGGTCAAACTGCAGGATGTTTACGACTTTGATGATTCTGGTTGCCATTTAAGCTTCTTGGGCCTCAGTTTCCTCATCAACAAATGAGAAGAGTGGATTAGTTGGCTTCATAGCCATAGTTTTCTAGGCCTTTTTAAGATCAATGAATCAGTAAATTCAATTCAAAACTTCAATTTAATCTAACATGGTTTTATTCAGTGCTAGGAACTGTACTATGTGCTGCTCTCAAAGAGTTTCCTTAATACTGGATGTGGGGAAGAGCAAGGGAAACAGTTTATATGCCAATTAATATAAAATATACACGGAGTATTAATATAAAGTGATTTGGGGGGTATATATGGAAGAGGCATCAACAATTGGGGAGAACAGAGGATACAAACTTGACCCTAGGAGGCAATGAGGGGCAGAAGGAAAAAGAATGAACATTCCAAGAATGATAGGCAGCTTTTTTATAGGCATGAATGCAGAAAATGGAATAAAGCAAATAAGGCCAGTTTGACTGGAGTGTGAATATGAAAGGAAGAAATGTGTGATCAGCCTAGAAAGACAGACTGGAGACAGATTATGAAGAGTTTTAAATGGCAGTAAAGGGAGTTTATATTTGAATACAGTGCTAATAGGGAGCCACTGGACTTTGTTGAGTAGGAGAGTTGTATCATCATTCCTACACTTTGGAATTGATTGGAGAAAGGAGAAAAGGGAACATATTAGGCTTTTGTAATAGTTCAGGTGAAAAGTGATGAGAGCTTGAACTAAGCTGGTAGCTATACGAGTGGGAAAGATATTTTTGTAGTAACTTTCTATATTGTTAATTTAATTATATCATTGGTCATCTATTCCATGTAAATGGAGACATATGTATGCTATACAGTTTTTCTGGAAGCTTCTTGAGGGCAAATGTCATAATAGTTTTCTCCACTCCATTCTATTTCCTTTTAATCACATTTAAACTTATGGAGTCTCACATCAATATATCTCATTATAACTCAGTCTTTAAGCCTGCTTTCATCTTTGATCTACTGTCACAGAGAGGACTAGCACCCCAAATCTCTAGCTTTCCCCAAACATACATGCCACCAAGGCTATACTATAGAATCTTGTTTTTAAGGAAGACTTAGGACATGATGATTTTGTATTGGGTAAGCAATGATATCTGGCCTAGAAAAAGAAATGTATAACTTTTAATGTATGGGGGAAAGGTGGCAAGTTACCCGTAGCTTCAGGATAGTATCACAAAATTTAGCCAAGAAATCTCTCTTCCAATAGTTTAGAGTTATGGTATTATGAAGACCTTCGGTGAGCTGTCGAGACTAAATCTACAGGCTCAAAAGTCAGCAGTGGCTGGAACCCACATGCTGTCTTATCAGTACATGTTGACCTTTTAGACTCCTCTTGTAGATAGGACTGTCTTATCGTTATTCTTACCTGTTTGGCATTTAGTGTGGAGATATGAGTCATCCATATCTCATGTTAGGAAAGTTTTTGCACTCTGAGAGTCTCTAGATATGGTTGAAAGCTCGGATCAGCACCTGTGTTTCTCCCAGGAAACTACTTCCTGACCCATCTTATAAACACATGACATCCTAATAAGCAAAGGACAGGGAAAATGGTGCTGAGACAAGGTTAAAGTATTGATTGTACCTAGCATATACTTTAGAGTCTGGCCAGTAGTTCAGAAGAGTTGCATTAAATAAAAAATTCAAGTCATGTACAAACTTTGAAATCTGCCTTTTGAAAGAATTTTCAATAATTGCATAGGGATGAGTTTCTCAGAAGTACAGTGAAGTGCATGAAGAGATAGAAATCTGTGAGAATAAACCCAAAGTCAGTAAGATTCACTCTCCATCTGCCTTTCTCTTTCTTTTGTCCTCTCAACCAATTATAATGTTCAAAAATCCCATTGTAGATTTGGAAGGGAGCAGATAACATTGTTTCCCACCAGTACCAATCCTGGAACCCCTGAGAGGGAGATCATCCCTTGCACATGTCAGAGGTGAAATTTTTCTTATAGAAAGGGAAAAGGTATGAAGTTATTTTAGAAGCTGACATATCACCACTACCTCAGTATCTGTTTAGAGTTGGAGGATAGCAGTATCCCCCTTGTCTGTAACCTTTTCAGGATCTATTCTCCATTGGCCATATAGAAAATCCAAAAATAAATCTCTTTTGGACATATAAATCCTATGCATGGGCTTTGTCCTCTTTCCTTATCCTAGTGTAAAGGTTGATTGAATACATACTCACTCTTTTGTAAAGGTCTTTGCCATTAAATGTAGGAATTGAAATGGGTAAGAAAAGCTGATCAAGTTTTATTATAAATTCATATAGATGACAGAAAGGGCCTTCAGTGAAATTGTTACAACGAGTAGCCCTAATTTAGTACTCAAGCCATTTGCAAAAAGCGCAATACTCTGAAGTGTCTAAAACTTTTCTAGAACTACTCTAATACCTAGAACAGTCATATACAGTCAAGAACTATTTGTTGAATAATATTAAGTTTACATGAAAATGAAATGTTTGTATGAAATGAAGATAGAAAAGAGGCATTTATGTGAAAATGAAGACTATAATATATTTAGTCTGGAAGCCATTATAATACTAAGTTCTACTGTATGAAATAATAAAATAAAAGTAAACACAGACATTTAAAGAATTCAATTAGCCACTAGCATTTTTATCATACTTAGGGCAAGTTTCATGCTCAAATCAACTTTTTAAGATATTTTGGTGAGGAAGGGGGAAAATGAGACCCCAAAGCATAGTGAGGCTGGTCAGTGAGTTAATAATATGAAGCATCTACAACATGCTAAACACTGTGCTAAATACTCAGAATACAAAAAGATAAAAAGAAAGGTAGTCCTTTTAAAAAGCTGGGAAAGACCACATATACCAAAAAATCTGAAAGACTAGATAGAGGGGGAAGGTCCAGGAGAGGACTGATGATCACAGAATCCAGAAGAGTACACTCATTGGTAAAATATAGATGGCTGGTCTGGGTGCCCTCTTTAAAAGGAAGTTCTGGAGGAAATCTCAATCCCTATCTTTTCCAATTAGAGGGAGAGACCTTAGGAAAAGAGAATGTAGATGAAGTGTGTCTTCCAAGGCTGAGGTCATTTTACAAGATGATGAAGTTCCTGGGGAATAATGGTAAAATCCAGAGGAGGGAAACCAGTAGGAAATGAAGATAGCTTGCCTAGGTATCCTCCTTAAATGAAGGTTTTGGGAGGAGCTGGTGTACTATGAAAGACAACAAGGACAAGAAAGATAAGATGGGAGGAAGAAGTATTAAACAGTTTCCATTTTAAAATAAATTAAGGGAAGGGGTGCTAGCTCTATAAGAATGCTCTAAATTTTAGCATGAAGTTCCAATCACTCTATCCTAGTTATAAATATGAAGATTTGTTTTTTTTTTAAATAAAAGTATATATTTAGAGCTGGAAGAGATAATAGAACCCATTAAGCCCAAGTCTTTCATCTTACAAATGAGGAAACTAAAACCATAAAATGACCTTTTCCCCTTCACACATTAAGTATCTGAGACAGGAAATAGATTTAGGTCTTTCTGACCCCAGATCTAGTGCTCTATCCACTATACCACTTACTAGTTTTAATCCAACTACTTGGGACACAAATTGAAATATGTTTAAATGATAAATAACAATGTGTTATGGTTTGGTAGTGATAATCTTAAGTAATAATACAAGACAAAACAGTAGACTAAATATCATCAGTGGATAAATAAGAAAGTGTAAAGCAGTAGCTTATTGTTTAAAACCCAAAGTAATTAAAAAAAAAGATGGAACTTGCTATGAAATAAATAATAAATTTAAATAGTTTTTGAAATGCTAGAGCTAAAGTTGTCACATATATCTTTTAATCATTTCTCTTCACTGCTTATTGCAACAGTCTTTGAAACATACTCTACCTTTAAAAGTCTCAATTCTGGATTCATTACTATCTTTTAAAAAGAAATCTTTATAGCCAACACACTTCCTAAATCATTTTGTTGTTGCCATTTTTACTATTTAAGCAGAGCTAGGTATAGGGTTTAAATATTTACTGGATCCTGGGGAGTCATTTCAAAGATGCTTAGAGCATCTAGGTGGCCAATTATTTCATA
Organism: Gracilinanus agilis; assembly: GCF_016433145.1. Classification (NCBI taxonomy): domain Eukaryota; kingdom Metazoa; phylum Chordata; class Mammalia; order Didelphimorphia; family Didelphidae; genus Gracilinanus; species Gracilinanus agilis. Next base: position 387,926,164 of record NC_058132.1, on the reverse strand, counting down.
TTCATATTCATTATTTCATAAATCATGAAATGAAATTCTGTAAAGGAGAAACAAGTTTTCAGTTAAAATTTAATTAATTCAATTAGTCACCTAAGCATCGTTCCAAAATGTTAAAATATATCAGAAACATGAACTGAAGAAGAAATTTTAGAAGCAATGATATACTGAAAAATATACTGGACCAAGAGATAGGAGATGCCTGGGTGCAAATCCTACCTCCAATATTTTAGTTCTGTGATTCTGGGCAAGTAACTTAAGCTCTTTGAATCTAAGAATTCTTAAATGTAAAATAAGGGAACTAGGGAACTGGTTCTTTATGGGATCGTCTAGCTCTATCCTTTGTTGCAACAATGCAACAAGGATTAATTATTTACTTGTCAAGTTCTATTTGACGAATTATTCATGGGTCAACAAACTAGGATGAGAAAAATGACTTTTGGGATTACAGGAGGGCCAGCCACCAGACTGACAGATCAGACATGCAGACATCCTCTTGCTTGGTGGTGACAAAGCTTATTGATTTGGAGTGCACAATTTATGGGGAAAATGATGTAGTTTAAGAGATTAGGTAAGCCTTTTACAAGAACAATGATTGGCAATGATTTACGAGACGGAAACAATGGATGTAGATTGCCTTAGTGACTCTAAGCAGTGTTTTCTATATGATAATAAATGACATGTCAACATATCAGTGTATGAACCAATACTGTGTTGTGGGTTAAAATTATTGGTGGGAGTTTGATGAAAATGCGGAGATCAGTTTAGTACACTACCAATACTTATTATTTGGAGAAGAGGAGGGAAAGGAAACAGGAGGTAGGAAATAGGAGATTATAGCTCTTAAATCATATAGCTATGCCTAAACACAAACCCTCTACTAAAATCTCTAATAAATCCTAATTCTAACTGGCTTTCTTGGCAGGATCTTCTTGCCTGACAAAACAGCACTATCTTGCCTACTCTATCTAAAATTAAATTCTCTAACTATCATAACTAATCGATAAACATTAATCAATAAGTCTTTATCTTCAAACACCTCCTTAATCCAGTATCTGGAAACAAATTGTCAGAGGTAAACTGTCACATCCTCTTGTCAGTGAGACCCTAAAGCAGCCCCTGTTCTTTCCAAAGCCAGAGAGTGGAGTCCCCTCTTAACTGACTTTTTTTTTATAGTTGGTCTCTTAAAGAATGATATTAAGAAACTCCCTCTAACATAAAAATTCTGCTCTTAATGAGACAGAGTGAAATTAAGAAAAACTCCTTATAACAACTATATGTTCTTCTTACAGAAAACCTGCTTCAATAATTTTCTAGGCAGGACATCTAGTGTTTGGGGAGAGGAAAAAGTTTGCTTTTCTCATGCTGGGGAGCAGATTACATGCTTGGTAATTTCTAAACTATGATTTTCCAGAGACTTTGCAAACTAGGGTGCATTGGGCATTCCACAGCATTACTGGAATAAAGCCTCTAATCTTATGCTGTTCTCACATGTACTGTGTGTCAGGCACTATCCTTAGCCTGGGCATACAAATATAAAGGGAAAAAAAAACCCTGATATCAAGAAGTTTGCATTCTAACAGGGAAACACCACACACACATAAGGGAGAAGGAAGAGAAAACGTATTCATGGACCCTTCATGGTGACATAGTCCTCATAGTCAGAAACAGATAGGGAGGAGAATGAAATATGACCAAGCTGGATCTGTTAACAAAATGGAGGTCCCCAAGCAACTCAGTAATGGAAGTGAAAAGCTGTCAAAGTGAAAGACTATTCTAGAGCTGTGTTGGTGAACCCAACACGTGTGGTGGAGGAGGCTACTCCATTTCCCCTCGCCACATGTGCCCAAGGACATTTCTCACATGACCCAACTCTCTGCCCAGCAGCCCAGTGGGAGCACTTCCTCCCTCCCCTGTCTGGGGTAAAGTGAGGGGCTCACATGAGGCATGAAAGTTGCCATTTGGGCACTCAGTCTCTAAAAGTTTTGCCATCACTGTTGTAGAGTGAGAAAGTCCTGTTGTTGAAGAGAAAAGAAATTAGGAAATATCTGGAGGACTCAACAAATACAAATAGAACCAATAAAGTAGCATATAATGTTCCACATCTCATTATTCATTAAACTATCCTATCAATAAACATAATTGCACAAGCTAACAACATTATCAAAAACAACCTTCTCAAAACCCAATTCATCATTAAATTGTGAGATAAATAAAATGACAAAGTAAGGGAATACTAGCTATGTGATGTACAGAAGGGCTAATATGTAACTGAGTCTACCACAATAGCTGTTAAGGACTGGAAGGAACCCTGAAATGCTAGCCAACTGGATTCTGGAAATACCACTGATTAGGAAGTATCCTGCCTAAAGTGATGTAATAAGACTGTTCCTGTAACTCTAAGTCTAACAGGGAATGGGATTGTAGGGGTTTAGGTTAATAGAAAATAAGCTATTCCCTTTTAGATGGCCCTCGCTTTCATGGAGAGTCACCCTTTCCCAACTCATCCCTTCCTTTGGCCCCAGACTATGACTCTTCCTTAATCAATTCCTCTCAGGAACAGAGAGCCCACAGAGATCTATGGCAGAGTGAATTTGACTATAAGATTACCCTGTTAACCCAGGCACTTTGATTCAGCTCACTGTTTTAATTCATTTATACCCTGGCAGGAATCACGAAATCAGGGTTCATATAGTTTCTTACTCCATTTGAGTTTACAAACATATTACATAATAAAAAAGATTATCCATTTATGACTCTTGAGACAACCATCAGTAACCTCTCATCTTTAATATATCTCTCCATCTTCCCATCTGTCTCTTTGCCCTCATTAATTTGACTGCTACTTGAACAGCCTGCATGGTATTTCCACTTCTGCTCGTCCTCATGGCTCCATGCAGAACTTATTTCTCCTCCTGAGATTTTCTCCCTCCTCCTGGATGAAGAAAGAGAGGATGGACTTTTTCTGGGGCAATGACAGCTGTAATGTTTCCAGAGGCTTGCATACACAGATACTGAAGACCTTTTTATTGCAGAGAGTTAGCCTTTAAATCCCTTGCTATCTAAGAAACAGATGAGGCAGCATAATTAGTTTGACATTGAGAACAACAGAGCTTTGTGTTCTGGTACTAAAAGTAGGAAAGATACATTAGAACAAATTAGAAATATCACATTGGAAGCTTCACTATCTTTTGTGCACTGACAGACAACAAATCCTTATACCACAAACAGAAACCATAAAGCATCCTGGGGAACTTGAGCAATAAACTTTATTGAAACTGAAAGAACTGTTGTCCAGAATTCCCCAGACAAAGCCCTGATTCGTAAAAGTTAAGAACGACATTTATAATAAACACCAACTTCAATGCTTATAATCTCCAAGCTACACAGAAGTTTTCAAAGTATTGAACCTTAATCAAGCAGATCAAATCATGTGGGAGCATGTGATTCCCCAACATCTTGACTACGACTGTAACTCTACTGAGGATACTTTGAGTGTGCTTACAGAAGATAAGCTTACATTCTAATATAGCTACAAAAGCAGCTATTTTATCCAAATTTGCAATGGTCCACAGAATATAAAATATAAAGGAAGAGCAGAAAGATAGCTGTGTGTCCCAAAATTCAATAAAAAATGAGAATAAGATGATAACGATAACATCTATATAACACATTTAGGTTTGTAAAACACCAAATAATCATTATATCATTTGACTTTTATAGCAACCCTGAACATAGATATCTCCATTTTAGAATTTCTACTGTTTTACATATGTGGAAACTGAAATTTAGAGAATTTAAGTGATTTGCATCTAATAAGTGTTTGAGATAGGATTAGAATATAGGCCTCAAAAATTTAGTGCTCTAAATTTCTGGAAATTGCTAAAATCTCAAAGCAATAATTATTGCAATAATTATCACTATTAATACTAAAATGAGACCATTGTCATCTCATTTGTGAATGAATGAATGTGAATAGACCAAGAAAAGACAATAACATGCAATCAAATATTCACAAAAAGTTGATTTATTCATCTCAAAAGGCTATTGTTGATAGTGTTGCATGTCTTAAAGATGTTAGAAGGAATATCTTGGTGATGTGTTAGAAGACTTGTTTCCTTTGAGAGATGTATTGCCTATATTGGTATGAAATGAAACATTGGAAGAGTTTATTTTTTTCCTTTGTGTAGAACAAAAGTAAAACAAACAGGCAGATGTACCCTTGGGAACTATCCCAGCAAAGGATTTATTTTCAGCTGAATTATGTGAAATTAAGTCAAGATACATTCGTTCAGCTGTTGCTACCAGACTTTTGGTTTTGCATTGACTGTCTGTCAGATGCTAAGTGTAGCACATTCATCTCAAAACTCACATGGTATATATTTCACAGCAATGAAAAATCCCTAGGTGATTCACTCATTTTCCTTTTCTAATCTGACTGGTAAAATGAAAACCATAAATGAAAAACAAAAGAACATAACAGATAGTGTTGCATAACAATACATTAATGCAATCCAGAAAATATGAAAAAAAGTATGTGAGGTATATATAACTATGAAAATATGAATATTTTACTACTCACATTTGGAATATTCACATGGGACTTTCTTGCTTGCTAATCTCAACTTCAATGCTATTTCTTTCCTCCTGTACCATTTAGGATGTAGCAAATACTACTAGCTTCAGTAATAGTTTTAATTAGTAATCTTTTCCTCTTTTGATATACAATATCTACACTTTAATTCTGGACACAGGTTAAAACATCTGTTTTACTGAAGGGAAAACTTGTAATAAAATTATTTTTGTCATACTGATTTTTCTAGAGCATTCAAGACAGAAAAAATCCTGTCAAATATATCTACCCACTACAGCTTTATTATATTATAACTTATAATGTGGAGAAAGGGAAAAATAATAGTTTTATTTCATAGAGTAAACTTTTAGAGCTAGAAGAGAACTTTGCTTTCACAAGTTAAGACAAATAGCTGATCCAAAATGATTCCAACATTATTCATCAGCTTCTTGAATACTAGGACTCAAAATCCTTTAAACATGGAACTGGAAGGAAGACAACAGAAAAAAATGGAGCAGATTTATCAGCAGTAACATAAAATACTCTTTTCTTTATCAATGAAAGTGAAACCACCATATTTGTAATCTACCATCTCAGTGCCTAAATATGAGGAAGTAGATTTGGCACTGATCCTGATCAAGTACATACAAAGGAAATCTGGGTCAGAGGTGCAGAATTTTCTAAAATTTATTATGTTTAAATTTCTTTATTTTTCAACAAATGAAAATCCATCTTTTCTCCCGCCTATTCTCCTCCCCCTCACATTGATAGATAAAGGAAATAAAAATCCTTGTAGCAAATATGCGCAGATATGCAAAACAAATTTCCTTGTTGGCCTCATCCAAAAATTGATTTTTCTCAATTGGTGTCATAAGTCCATCACCCCACTATTAGGAGGTAGGTAGCAGGCTTAATCATGTGTCCTCTGGAATGCTGGTTGGTCTTTACATTGATTAGAATTAAAGTTTTCAAAGTTGTTTATCCTTACAATGTTGTTGCTATTGAATAAAATTGTTCTCCTGATTCTACTCACTACACTCTTCATCTCCTCATATAAGTCATTCAAGGTTTCTCTGAAACTGTCCTCTTCATAATTTCTTAATACATAATGGTATTGCATCATGTTCATATATCATAATTTGTTTGGCCATTCCCTGATTTATGGGCACTCTACTTTCCAGTTCTTTGCCAGGCCCAGAGCCAGGAAGTCCTGGTTTCAAATCTGGCCTCAGACACTTCCAGCTGTGTGACCTTGGGCAAGTCACTTAACCCCCATTGCTTAGAACTTACCACTCTTCTGCCTTGGAACCAATACACAGTATTGATTCTAAGACGGAAGGTAAAGATTTTTTAAAATGAGCTGCTATAAATAATTTTGTACACATGGGTCCTTTTTCTCTTTTTTTTTGCACACTTTGGTGCATCAACCTAGAAGTGATATTACTGATGACATGACATGCACAGTTAAAAAGCTTTTTGGATATAATTCTAAATGACTTTAAGTGGTACAATCTTGAAAGCGTTGTGGGATTGATTCTCAGGCCAGATATGAAAGAGGGTAAAAGTTGTTGCCAGAGAAAGGGAAAAAATGTAGATGACTATAAAATAAGTGAATAAGAAGATATCAATAGCCATTGATTGATCTTTGTTTAATTTTGCATCTCTCTCTGTGAAATGAAATTCTTGGTTCTCTTTATCTATTCTGAGTTTACACTTATAAAAAGGGAATCCTTTATTCTCTTTGCCTAGTTGGAGTTAACACTTTGGTTAACAATAACTTAAGTACCCCTACTTAGTACCTCACTACATTGTGAAGACAGGATTAAAATATATCAAATTATTTTATTTTTTGATTAATAATCAAATAATCATCAGATTAATGGCCCATCTTCTATATGATTTGTCATCTCTGTTCTAGGTGCTCCTGTTCAAGGATGAATGAATGATTGACTCAATGAAAAGTGTGTATTAAGCACTAAATAACTTACTTAAATAGATGACAAAGTGTTTACATTCTTGAGCTTGGAGTCAGGAAGACCCAGTTCAAATCCATTCTCAGACACTTACTAACTATGTGACCCTAGGCAAGTAATTTAACCTCATTTGCCTTAGTTTCCTCATCTGTAAAATGAGCTAAAGAAGAAATGGCAAACCACATCCAGTATCTTTGCCAAGAAAACCCTAAATGCAAACAAGAAGAGTTGGACATGACTGAAAATGACTGAACAACAACTACTTACTTAACAAAAGCAAGATAATCCTTACCTTCAAGGAGTTTACATTCAAATGGGTGAGACCACACATCTATATAGGAGAGTAGTGTCCAGGGAAAGGATTAATGGTCTGGAAATTTCTATAAAGTTGTTTGAATAGAAGAATAGAGCAATTAATTGACCTACCTTTTACAAGTGCAATAGTAAGTACCATTGATTTGATTACAGTTCTCAGTGCAAGAGGTAGAAAGTATGAGAAAGACAGTGAAGGTATGAGAGCCATGGCAGAATGGAAAATGGCTGGGTGGAGAGTAACCTGCTTTCTTCCTGAATATTTGAGTTCCTCTAAATCATGGCCTCCAATAACATGTAGTAACTAAATTTAGACTACTTAGAAGAGTCAATTAGCTCCATAACCACTCCAATAAATTTGGCTTACCATACCATTGAAGACGGGGAAAAAAGTGAATATGTGTTATACAAACTATGACATACAGTTAGGTGAATAGCTCATGGAGTTGGTCCACTGTGGTACAGATGTGGCAGGTAGATGATGAAACAGGAATAACATGGAGGATGGGAGCAGACTGGATTGAATTTGGAAAATTGCACAGTACTTTCCTTGATTCTAAACTGCTTCTTGACATAAAAAACTCATCCTCTTATCATCATTATTTTTCTGGTGATGCTGTAATGGCTGCCAATGGAGAAACATCACTGTTTTTAAAGAATAAAAACTAGGTCGCCTAAATTGCAATGGGTATACAGTATATATGATGGATGTAAAGAGGCTGAGCATTTTATCAATGAGATTTGGGGGAATAAGAAGCAGCAAAAAAGATATAATCCAAGAGATGCATATTTATAAAAAGACATTTCTAGTGATATATTTTTAAGCAAGTGATAAGAATCCACATGGTTCACTGGGACTCATATGATATAGTCTGTATATATATATATATATATATATATTTATATATATATCAACAGGCTTACTTTGTTATTGCCTCTTTCATTTTCTCTTCTCTGTGTTTACAGATAACAGCTTCCTCCTTATATTCATACTTTCTCATCATTTGCATTTAGTGTCCTGCCTTTCTAGCTCCCCAGAAATTATTTAACAAGTAGCTAAAGGGCACCAGTTAGAACCATTTCCTGCTTATAACACTATGGATAAGAAACAGGGGCTAAGGGAAGTGACAGCCCCTTAAGTACATTATATGAGGGATTCCCCCAGTCATTATGGGGACTTGAAGGTGACTGTGACTCAGGCATCCTGCACACCTATTAATAATAACTAGTATTCATATAAAGCTTTAAAGTTTGCAAAGCACTTTACAAATAATATCTCATTCAGTCCTCACAATAGCCCTAGGTGGTAGGTGCTATTATTATCTCCATTTTCCTCCTCAGTTTCTTTATTTCATGTGAGAAAACCAAGGCAGACAATATTAACAAATCAGTTAACTGTGACCTGCCCAGGATCATATAGGTAGTAGTGTGTCAGGTCAGATTTAAACTCAAATCTTGATTCCTGGTTTAGTGCTCTCTATACCATACTACCTAGATGTCTCTGTCAGCAATTCCTTCTTGCAAGTTAATGTTAGATTTTAAAAGTGGGAGGGGGGGCATCAAGTTGTGGATCAAGCAAGGGAATCTGAGTTTTATTTAGAAGGTAATAAAGGGTCATGAAAAAATTTTGAGCAAGTGAATGGCATAATCTAAGCATGAGAACCATAATTTTGACAACCGTATAAAGGACTAATTAGATTATAGTTGTAGTAGAGACAGAAAGGCATGAAAGAAAGCTTTTATATCAATCCAGATGGTTGGTAAAGGAGTAGGTGCTGGAAATAAGAGATGGATATAAAAGTTGTCATAGGAATGGAATCCATAGAAACTGATAACTAATTTTATTTATAAGAGATGAAAGAGAGGTTCAGATTCAAAAAGCAAAGTCCATTTAAATGATATAATTTGATGACAGAAGATGGAAATGCAAACCCAGTTCCTTGACAACTGACTCGGGGATAATGGGCCATCATATAAGAATTATATAGTTAAGGATTCCAAAAAGGCACCATGCCTCCAAGCTTAGGCTACAACTAAGGGGAACCTCATAAGGTCTACATAAACTGAGAAAAGGACTTGTGGGGTCAGGGGTCAGAAGTATCCCTTAGACACATGTGTTTTGTACACATTTCTCACTACAAGTATTTTGAATTCAAGCCTATTGCATTTTGAGGCATTGTGTGTGAAACAAGACAGTTTGTACTACTAGGAGAAAGTGTGATGATTTTTTTAACAAGAGTTTTGTAATAGGAGCTGGTTTGTCAGTGATAATTTTTTTTAATTTCAGAAGACTTTATTTTTTTCCAAAATTACACATAGAAGCAATTTTTAACATTTAACATTTTTAAAAAGTTAGAATCCTGAATTCTCTCCCTCTCTCCTCACTTCCCTCTTACTGAGACAGTAAGACAGAAAATCTGATACAGATTTTACATGAGCAGTCATGTAAAACATTTTTGCATATTAGTCCTTTTGTGGAAGACAAGGTGAACAAAAAATAAGGAAAAGTAAAATATAGTATGCTTTGGTTTGAATTCACTCCATTAGTCATTTCTCTGGAGGCAATTGGAGTTTTTCATCATGAGTCTTTTGGGATTGTCTGGGATCATTATATTGCTAAGAATAGTCAAGGCATTCATAGTTGTTCATCATACAGTATTGCTATAACTATTTACAGTGTTCTCCTAGTTTTTGCTCAGTTCTCTCTGCATCAGTTCCTTTAAGCCTTTCCAAGTTTTTCTGAAATCATCCACTTACTATTTTTCATTGAACAGTAGAGTTCCATTATAATCATATAAAAAAAAATACTCAGCCATTCCAATTAATGGGCATCCCCTGGTGGATTTTGTTGTAATTTCTATTCTTGATATATCATCTTATTTAATCCCTTTTCTAAAACCTAATACAATTCTTTAATTAATTAATTTATTTTTGTTTTCCTAATGGAATTCTAATGGTTGATTGATAATGGACAACAAAATATATAAGAGCTCATTAGCAATGGTATTTCAAGCCAGAACACAGGGAAATATTATTCTGTCCTATTGGAACCTAACAAGTCAGTTGCATAAGTAAACCCAGAAGAGGTGTTAAACATGGAAGCTCATCTGGAATAATTTTTGATACCTCCTATCTGTAAAACCCTATGGTAGAAATTTTCTATTTTAAATTTCTAAGGATGTTAAATATAATAATATTGCAGACAGAACTAGTGAAATCAGAAGGAAGAAGTGGAGAAAAATGCTTATATGTTCAGACCAGGAGGAAGTCTTGGTCTTTGGCATACATGTGGAGAAGCAGAGTGGACTCTTGCTGAGTTGTAGCTAGAGGCCCAAAATGGCAGCTGCAAATTAGAAAGGTTAAGTACCTCTCTACTTCTCCCCTACTTTTTCTTCTCTTTTCTACTACTACTACTACTTTTGATTTAATAAAGTTATTAAGCTAAAACCAGCCTCACAATTTAAAATATTACACCCTTACTCATACTAGTGCCGACCTTGGGCTGCCACTACCACTGGTTGCTGATTGTCTTCTGCCCGAGGCTTATGCTTCTGCCTGATGTTTCTCAGCCTGTACCACTAGGCTTTCTCTTCCCAGTGTCCATTCCACTAGGGTCAGCTGCTCCCTTCCAGAGCAGTGACTGAACAAGGGATAACACCTGAAGCCTGAATATAGAGTTCCCCATTCTTATGTTGAGATAGAGTATTGCTATAGGCCTGACTCCATCTCTCTGGTATTGGTGACTGCCTCACTATATGGAGAGCTACAGCTGGCCAGGCTTTTGTCCTCTTCTATTTGGGAAGAATTCTGGTAGGTGCCACTAACTGGTTCACATAGCTAATAAGGTTAGAAACTGTCACATGGGGTGGCTCAGGCATTACAGAATCTTGGGCTTCCAAGTAACAACTTGGGTTCTCCTTCTTGTTGGTGGTCTTTCCTCTGATGCAGGAAATTCCTCTTGATGTTGTTCTGCACCCACAAAAGCTTCTGACACTTTGAACACAACAGGCTGCCAACAAGACTAGGAATGACCATTTCAGAAAAAGACAAATTAAAACAAAACAAAACCAGACTCCTATGTGCTCTATTTGTGATATGTTAAGTAATAACCATTTTTGCCAAGGTAGAAGAGTGCTCCTGGGGCCTGAGCTTTATAGGGACCCCTCAGTATAAGTTTCAGAGAAAGAATTACATTATTCAGGAATGAGAGTGGAAACTTTTAAAACTGATTCAACATTCATGCCTATTCTCAGTAAATTAACTAAGGGTGCAATTGTCTCATTTGTGTCTATTCTCAAAACTGTAAATGTCTCTGAGATCTTGGGGAAAATCAAGTCTCATATTTTTGAGTGCCTCCCCCTGTGGTTTACATCCAAGAATCAAAACAAAATCCATATGGCACAATCCCAGTTGGCCTCACAAATGTCAAATTAAAAAAAAATCACCAGAGTTCCTTCAGCATCCAAAATTCCAGAGAAATACCTTGAATTATCTCACTATTGGGGCAGTTTAGACATGCCTCAACTGGATGGCTATATCCATATTCAGTTAATAAACTGAGGATTGCTTATTCAACTGTATTGTCATTTATAGAAAGTCATTTACTCTGTGACACCTGTGTCCCACCATTGGGATGCTTTAGGATGGAGGTATTTTACTTCACACTGTTATGGATAAAAGGGGGTACACTAAAGTTAGGAGGGTGCTCTCCTTCCCTTGCTGAGTGATGGAGGGGTAAAAGGTGATTGAGGTAATAGGAGACGAATGAAAGGGATGGCTGAGTTTAGGGAGGAATGGACAAGGCAGTATTAGGATGGTAAGGGTGCAGGATGAGGTGATCAGGACAGGCAGCTAACACAGACTAGACACCCGAGCTAGAGACAGAGGATACTGGGGGGAAATAGGCTGAACCCTTCCAGACCAGAAAGGTACTTTTATAGACACAAAGAATAGGGCCAGTCAGAGGTGGTTTGAATTTGACTTGAGGGCTTTCTTGTCAGTTTCTCAAGTCCTCAAAGGAAGAATTATAAGGCTCCTCCCTATCAATGAAACTGAAGGGATTCAGGAGGAAGCGTTGGGTAACTACTTCCTCCCAAGATGGATGCCTCCAGTTTCCCTCAGAAAATAAAGAGAATAATTACTTTCCCTTCAAACCTTGCCTAATTCTTCAACACAATGATTCTCCAGAGAATTTGATTAGGTAACAAAGGGATTTATTAATGTTCAGGGTTGGTCAGGAAGGAGAGAGGAGTTTGGGGGTTTCTGACAGCCGCTAGGGAGAAACTCAAAATGGGGAAGGGTCATAGGAATGGATTAGACTGAGAGAGAACCTGCTTCTCTCAGCCAAGGAAGATTTGGCTGCTTTTAAAGTAGAGGGTATACTAAAGGGATAGTTTGAATTCAAGGATGTCCTACTTGACTATTGTGGAAAACTAAACCCACAAAGTCTGCCTCCCAGAGCCCCAGGAAAGCAGGAAAGGAAACAGGGAAATAATATGAAGAAAGTCAGGGAGAGGTCCAGAGAAATTAGCTAGGTTCAAATTGTCCAGAGAAAAAGCACAGGCCAAAACCAAAACCGAAAGCCAAGCAGAGCTCTAGTTAGTCCTTCCTCTCTGTTCAAGCCTCAGGGACCAACTGACATCTCTCAGAATTCTAAGGCTTCTAACTGCCAGAAGTTTTCAGTTGGCTCCCTGCAAGAGCAAAAGCTTCTCTTGCATCTTTTGCATTACAACACATTCCCATACCCTGTGCTGTGTGGTAACCTCAGATGGCAATCCCCTCACCTCAGTTAAAGATCCTTTGTTGTTGCAACTTTGGTAGTTCTTTGTATATGTAAGTGTGTATATAGTTAGTTAGTTATTCCTGTTGACTCCCTAGGAGCATAGGGCCGCAACCATCTCACGCCAATGGACTCTGTTCTGGGCAACTTCCCCCAGCTGGGCCCATGTCATTCTGACGGTCTTTGTTTCATTTTCGGCAGATCTTCGCCAGGTCTGTTTTGGCCTTCTGACTTTCCTCCTCCCTGGTGGGTTCCAGCTCAATGCTTGTCTGGCAACGTTGTCTTCCGGTTTTTGTAGCGTATGTCCTATCCATCTCCACTTACATTTCTTTATGTCCTGACTGATGGGATACTGGATTGTTCTTTCCCAGAGTCTGGCATTGGAGATCTTTTCAGGCCATCTGATGTTCAAGATGTGGCGTGGGCATCTGTTAACAAAGACTTGGAGTTTGTTGGTGTTGACGTTCGTCACTCTCCAGCTTTCTGATCCATAGAGGAGGACGGCCTTTATGTTGGTGTTGAAGATTCGGAGCTTAGTGACGAGGGACAGTGTTCTGGAGGTCCAGACAGACCGCAGGGTGTTAAATGCATGTCTGGCTTTGTTGATTCGGTTTCTGATGTCCTCATCTGCCCCGCAGTCCTTGCTGACTATGCTACCCAAATAGGTGAAGTGGTCTGTCTCCTTGATGTTTTCTCCCTGTAGTTGGATTGGCAGGTCCTGTCTGCTGTTGACTGTGATCACCTCGGTCTTCTTCTTGTTGATCTTCAGACCAGTCTTCTCCGCTTCTTCGAAGAGTCCTGCAAGTTTGGCTTGCGCGTCCTGCTGCTTGTGAGAAAGGAGACAGATGTCATCTGCGAAGTCAAGGTCCTCAAGCTGCTTGGTATGAGTCCATTGGATGCCCGCATTGCTGTCCTTGGTAATTCTTCTCATGATCCAATCTATGACCATCAAGAAGATAAGGGGTGAAAGCATGCAGCCTTGCTTCACTCCGGTCTTCACTGTGAGGGGAGCCGTCAGTTTCCCATTGTGGATGACCTGGCAGGTAAAGTCTTCGTATAACCGCTGGATGATGTTGATGAGCTTCAGGGGAATCCCGTAGTGCTGCATCAATCTCCAGATGATGCTCCTGTCCACGCTGTCAAATGCCTTCTCGAAATCCACGAAAGTCATATAGAGGGGGGACTGCCACTCGATGGACTGTTCGATGATGATTCGTAAGGTAACAATGTGGTCTGTGCACGATCTGTGCTGGCGAAACCCTGCTTGTTCTGTTCTCAGCTTCTTGTCCAAGGCCTCCTTCAGTCTTTCTAGGATTACTCTGGTCAGGATTTTGCTGGGAGCGGATAGAAGCATGATTCCTCGCCAATTGCTGCATTGGGATAGGTCACCTTTCTTGGGTAGCTTCCCCAGATAGCCTAGTTTCCAGTCTGTCGGGACTTGTTCCTGTTCCCAGATCTGTAGGAGGGGCTGTAGCATCTCCGCTGACATTTCTGGGTCTGCCTTGAGTGCCTCAGGGGGGATGCCGTCTGGACCTGCAGCCTTGCCGTTTTTCATGGTCTTGATGGCTTTGATGATCTCAACTTTGGTAGGTGGGCCCGTGTTCACCTGGAGCAGTTCGGTGGCTGGCGGTATGTTCGGAACAGTTGGTGGAGGCGGTCGGTTCAGGATCTCCTTGAAATGTTCTGCCCATCGGGCTCTCTGCCCTGCATCGCTTGTTATTGTCTTGCCAGTCTTGTCCTTCACTGGCTTGCTAGGGTTGTAATTCTTTCCCGATAGAATTCTTGTTATTTCGTATAGCCTCTTCATGTTCCCCTGCCCAGCTGCTGTTTCTGCTTCTTCGGTCATATCGTGAATGAACCATCTCTTGTCATATCTTGCGCTCTTCTTGACCTGACGGTTAATTTCCCAGTACTGTGCTCAAAGTTCTTCTTTCTCCTGTTGATCTTGGCACTGGCTGATCTTCTGTTTCAAATCTCTTCTCTGCTGTATCTTGGCCCATGTCTCCTGTGTTAACCATTCCTTGCGCTTTCCCTCTCTCTTTCTCAGGACTTCTGTGCAGGTGGTCTTCCAGGTCTGCTGGAGTTTGGTCCAGTGGTCTTCCACTGCCACTCCTGTGAGTCCTGTCAAGGCCGCGAACCTGTTCTTGATTTTGCGATTGAATGCTTCTTTCTTCTCTCTGGTCTTTAGATTTTGCACGTTGAACTTATGGTGTAATCTGCCTGAAAGGTCATTGAATGATTTCAACTTGGTTCTAAAAGTTGCCACCAGGAGTTGGTGGCCCGATGCCACATCTGCACCACGTCTTGCTCTAACATCTAGAAGGCTTCTTCTCCACTTGCGGGAAACTGTGATGTGATCTATCTGATTTTCCATCCTTCCATCAGGCGAAGTCCAGGTTGACTTATGAATTTTCTTGTGTGGGAATATAGTACCCCCAATAGCAAGATCGTTGAAGGCGCAGAAATCCGTAAAGAGCTCTCCATTTTCGTTACAGGTGCCAACTCCATGCCTTCCCATGATGAGTGCCTTTCCTGTGTTGTCTTCTCCTACCTTTGCATTCAAGTCTCCCATGACGATCTTCAGGTCTCTTCTTGGTGCGCCGTCAAGTAGTGCCTGTAGGGAGCTGTAAAACTCTTCTTTTTCCCCTTCCTCTGCCGCATTGGTGGGTGCGTAGCATTGGATGATGGTCATCTTCTTTCCCTTTGAGTTAAACCTTGCTGACATAAGCCTTGAAGAGATAGGTTCCCAACCTATCAGCGCCTTTTTTGCTTCTGGTGTCATGAGCAGCGCTACTCCCTGGGTGTGGACGTGGTCCGGGTCTTCATGGCCAGAGTAAATGATGGTTTCACCTGATGTCAATCTGCTCTGGCGGCTTCCATTCCATCTGGTCTCACATAAACCGAGGACCCTGATGTCATTTCTTTTCATCTCGTTTACTACCTGAGCGAGTTTCCCCGCTTTTGTATAAGGTTCTTACGTTCCATGTCGC
This sequence comes from Gracilinanus agilis, assembly GCF_016433145.1. Taxonomy (NCBI): domain Eukaryota; kingdom Metazoa; phylum Chordata; class Mammalia; order Didelphimorphia; family Didelphidae; genus Gracilinanus; species Gracilinanus agilis. The sequence continues at coordinate 387,910,540 of NC_058132.1, read as the reverse complement.
TATTCTGGTTTTTGCCTTGGTCATCATAAGATTTATCGGCGAACTGGCTTCCCAGAGGCTTTCACCAGCACGCGTCATGGACTCTGTTGGAGAGCAATCTTCCAGACTACGCGATCCTCGGTTTTGTTGGTTTAATGAGGTTGCAGTTTCTGTAGCAAGTGAGATTTTTACGGGGTGAGGTTGCTAGCCCCATGCCCAACCCTCCTCCTTTTTCAGCTGGGCTTGGGACCGTCCTTGGCAGAGTGTGTATATACATTCAATAATTATATGTTTACATTTAATATTTATTTATATATTTATGATATTTTAGATGTTCTCTCTCTATATAAATACATATATATGTATACATATATATTCCCAAGCACCTGCTCTCTTTCTGTTCCACTTTTCCCTCCCCAATTCCTCTGCAAAATGGAAAAAAGAAAAGCAAAAAGCAATTGTAATAAATACACAGTTAAGCAAAATGAACTTTTTCAGAACCCACACTGAACATGTAAAGAAATGTATGTCTCACTCTTTATACCATGTCCATGAGGGCTCTGTCAGGAAGTAGGCAGAATTTTAAATCTCTGGAATAGTTTTTGATCATCATACTGATCAGAGTTCTTGTCTCTTTCAAAATCATCTATTTCTATGATTCTGTTATGTTATAAATTTTTCTGATTTACTTCCCTCTGCATCAGTTCAAAGAGAGATTCAGGTGACAACCACTATCCTTCATTCACCCCTCGCTCATTCATAAACATTTCTATCTTACATCTCCAGTTGTATGAAATTGTCTCCCCTCCTCCTCATTCCTTTCTTATTCTTTCCTAGTACTAACTTTTCTTCCATTTCCTTTCTTCTTTTAAGGTCATCAAAACATAACAAAAATCAGGCCAGGCCCTCCATTTTATTTCATTCCCCTGTTGACCCTTGCCTATGTCATATTTCCAAGGAGTTCTTGTATCATTCTCCAGGCACACTCTCTCCCTTGTTGGAATCCAAACACTCAATGAATAGACAGTTAGGTGGCATAGTGCTGGTCAATTCAAATCTTACCTCAGAAACTTGTATGATAGGAGGTAACTTACTTAACTTTTATTTGTCCCAGGCTCTTCTCCAGTAAAGTGGGGATAATACTAGTATGTATAGGTCAGGGTAGTCATGACAATCAAATGGGACAATAATTATAAAGCTGTCTGCTTCCTTCTATTCTACCATTTTGGCTAATTTCCTTGAAATAAACTAACTGGTTCTCCATGATTGTAGTCTATTGATATAGATTTGACTTTGATACACCTATGCTCAAAAATCTTCAGTAGTTTCCAATTGCTTCTATGATAAAATACAAAAACTTCAGTCTGAAATTTAGAATCAACCACAATATGGTTCAATCTAACTTTCCAGATTTATTTTCATGTTATTCACCTTTGTATACTTTGTTTTCCATACAAATTAGAATACTACATGTTTCTTCCCTAAATGGGACATTCAGTCTCTTATCTTCATCTCCGTGTCTTCAACACAGGTAATTCCAACATCCAGAAAGTATTAATGCCACCTCTGATTTTCCTTTATGGATCCGTTCCAATAATATTCTTTTGAGAAATCTCCCTGTTTCCTCCCCTCTCAGATGTTAGTGCTCTCACTCTTCCCAAATTATATGTACTTAGCTTTGCCTATGTTGCATATTCCCAGCATTGTTTCCTGAGGGACTTATTTTTGTCTTTATATCTCCAGTATCAAGTACACTGCCTTACATATGATTGATGCTTTAAAAATGCTTGTTTACTTGAAGAGAATTACAGATGTTATTCTTATGTTTCCATAAGTCATTTGATCTTTTAGGGTCTCAGTTTCCTCATTTGTAAAACGGATGTTTCCACTATATAGTATATGAACTACATATTTTTGGGGTTGTTATGAGGAAAGCATTCTGTAAACCTTAAAGTGTAATATAATGTGAGTTATTATATTTACAGAACATTCTATTACACATAAATACAGTATTCCAGAGAATAATATTTCCATGAAATGATAAGCAATAGGGGCTTTGCAATAGATCTTTTTTCTTAGTGTTTTGCTTAGAATAAGGAGGATTGATTCATTTTGCATTCCCTACAGCCTTCTTATATATACCAAAGTCAGTTAGAATGAATATTGATTCAGACCACTGGTGTTAAAGTTCCATTTTCTACTTTGAAACTTCCTTGATATAATTTACATTTTACATTCCCACTCAACAAGCACCTTATCTATATAAAATCTTTATTAGAATGATCCATACATATAATGAGGAAACACTTGATGAAAATATGAGAGGAGAATATGCAGGCTTTTGAAAATGATTTCCTATATCAAACCATATCTTCACAATTTCAACAATTGCTTGAAAGGTTAAAAACACAAAATATCACTGCACTGTTTTGTTGGCTGATTTGATAGAGGAAAATGTAGTCTTAAAGGTTCTCCCCTAACAAGGTATTTGTATATATGCTAAGATTTGACAAGTTTTCTTGATAAATACCACAACAGAAATAACTTTGTTCAATGATCCTTTGATTTTTACTAATATTAAATGATATATAAAAGGAGTGATAAAAAAGTTTTGCCAGTTACTGAGTATGTCTTGGGTAGAATCCAAATAGAAGATATTTTCCCATTAATGGCCAGATTCCATAGAGACTCCTGTTTGCCAATAAAATTTGTTACCCAAAATACTACAGAGCCTCTTCACTGAGATTCACAGCTCAAATGACTTCAGACTAACAATCCATGTAGGTTTAAATCAAGCAGATGAAGAAATGCACACATTCCAAAGAATAATATACAGATGGATAGACAGACAACTTACTAAGTTGGTACAGTAGTCTTAGGGTCAGCCCAACATCAGCACCCTGTTAGTTCAGGTTTGATGTTGGTATGGAATGAGGCACATATGTGTTACTGAACAGTTTGAAAAATGAAGAAGTTTGCTTTGCTCTAACATAACAAGGACATGCAACAAGGATATAGTTGTACTTAGCTTGTCTAGAAATGTCTCTACCCCAACTCCTCTCTATGGAATCATGTCAAGTTAGCAGGCTATTTCATGTAGTCTTCAGAAATCCACCAAATTAATTTATTATGCCCTTATATGATCAAAAAGCTTCACTAGGAAAATGGAGACCAGTCAGGTCTCAGGACACTTTCCACCTTTTAGAGAAAATGAATACTTTTGGCAAGAGGGAAGGAAGAGCCATGGGTCTAACCTATGGTGAGAGGGGCGAGGAGGGAAAGCATAAGCCTAATCTAGCTTATGGAGAAGTGCTTGTAGGGCCTAGAGAATTAAACAGGAGAAAGGCTAAGTCATTGCATTACAGAAGTTGTGTAGCATTTTCAGTGATGTCAAGCTGCTGAGACAAAAGTTTTCAGCATCACTATTCTGCACAATGAGGCCACATGTGAACTGTAGACGGCCACAATGTCTGAAAGGTCAAAATTGTAGATGATACAAAGAGCAATGGGGAGATGTATTATAAGAATTAGAAAGCATTAGAGTATTTTCAGTGATGACTTGTATGTGAGAACTTATGCAAAGCACATTCATTCTTTTAACAATATTTCATTAAGCACCTACTGAAGTAAGTTGTTGAGGGATGACAGATAGGAGACCCCAGTGCTGCACTGTTACTCATGGAATGTTATAAATTCTAAAGTTTATTGCGTGTGTTACCTGTATAGGAATTATATGAGGACATGGACAAGAATTGCACAGAATGGGAACACATTATGAAAGTAATCTGCTGTATTGTAGAAAATTCTCACCACAAGGAGATCACGGATCCAAAAAAAAGAATCAAAATTTATATTCTTTACCAATTGTGTGACTATTATTTTCAAAACAACTACTCTAAGCATTGATGGGTTGGTTCTCAGATTGCTAATTCATTTCTGTAATCACAACAATTTTTGAAGTCTTATTTTTTTTTGGTATCCTGGTGTCAGTAGCTCTGTGGTAGGAACAATGTTTTCTTTCTTTATGTGATCTTCATGATATAAACTAGGCAAAACAAATAAAATTTCCAGTTTAATGAAAATGCTAATATGAGTATTTATCACCAAAAAAAAATCCTCAAATTAAATTCCATGTAAGGAATTCATGTGAGCTGATCAAAAATACTATAATGACAAATGTTGTGGAAACAATTTACCTTCCTATTTGCCTTCCAGTTTTTTTAACTGATTATACTGAACCCTGAGTATTATAGATCTCTACTTTATAGAACATATGTTGAACAACAAAATAAAAGCAGAGACAATTTCTGTAAAAATAATTCTTTTTTTTCTTTTTTTGTTTTATACAATTGGAGATGTTTTGCCATGCTAGATGAGGACATTTTCTAATTGATTGGAAGGAAAACTCTTGGCAAAGGAGTTAAAGCTAGGTGTGTGATTATTTTTAATCATAACATAGATCTATGTAAGCAGTTTGTTGTAGAAGACATATTATTTTTTAAGAGTAGTACTCTCTCTAATACATTCAATAGCACTTTTTGATCCTTTGTAATACTTTTATGCCTTTATTTACCTTAGGATCTCTACCATGGACTATTAACCCAAAATCTTCCATGATTCAGGATCACCTGATAGCATATTTAGGCCTCCTAAAACTTTGCTTCTCTCTATCTTTTGTCTGTCTATTTTGTAATGAGCTACATAATAGATGTTCAATTAATGATTGCTGAATGAATAAAGAAAAGAATTGGACTGCAACATCATTTTGTCTCCCACTGCAACCATCTAATAACTTGTATATTTGCCATTCTATTAAATATTCATTAGTTCTTTACCTTATTAAGCCTACAACTTCAAAATGTTATATTTTGTGTTCACTTAGGAAGGACACATGAAACATGATGATGGTGATAATGGTGATGGTGATGGTGGTGATGGTGGTGCTAGAGTGGAGATCCATTGAATTAATTAATCACACTGCTTATCTCAAAGTAACTAACGAAAATGCTTAATAGTATCAAAAAGGTGAGCACTCCTCTATTGAATCAACTAATCAAGAACAATGAATTCAATTAAGGCAAACATAATTAATTTCAAAGTTATTGAATGAAGTGAAGTCATGTACAGTATTGGTATTGGGTAAAGAGACTTGGTCATGTGCTATGATTCTTCTTCTATAAAATGGTAAGCCAGTTCAGAGCTCAATATTTTAAGAAAAGAGCCAGGAAACAAAACAAAAGTGGAGATGGGGAAAGAGAGAAAGAGAGGGGAGGGGAAGGAAAGAAAGAGAAAGGGGTAGAGGGAAGTAGAGATCTTTCAAGAATTGAGCTGAAAAAAAAAGTGGGAAAAGGGCAACAAAAGAGAAAGAAAAGGTAAAACTGATTTGTTGCTGAGCATTAGAAATTTAAAAGTTCCATCACCTTGATAAGCATCTTACAATAAAAGATTTGGGCTTAAGTTATCATTTTTACTGTCCTCTTAAAGGATTAAAATAAGTTCCAAAAAAAGGTCTTGTCTTTAACTTCCCTTTCAGATGCCTATCGTTTAAAAGATGCTGCAACATGTTTTGTTTGTTTCTTTACACAAGTGATTCTGGTGAACTTAAGTTCTGCTTCAACCATAACAAAGCCAGAAGTTTGTTGTTGTTTAGTCTTTTCAGTCATGTGTTACTCTTTGTGACCTTATTTAGGATTTTCTTGGCAAAGATACTGTAGTGGTTTGCCAGTTCCTTCTCCAGATCATTTATTTTATAGGTGATGAAACTGAGACAAACAGGATTCATTGACTTTCCCAGGGCCACTCAGCTAGTGTCTGAGTCTAGATTAGAGCTCAGGTCTTTGTTATTCCAGTCCTGATGCTCTATTCACTGCACTACCTAGCTGCCCTAAAAATAAGAGATGTAAAGGCAGGGTGTAAGGAAAGAAAATTCTTCTCAGAATGTTGTGTGCTGGAAGGATAGCCAGCAGCATAGGTTGGAAGAAGAAAAGGATTGTGGGAGAGATTCCTGGAGTAGGGGCTTTTGGATTGAGGAGCTCAAGGTGGAAGGAAGGAGAGGAGCTTTCTCTTGACCATTCAAAAGCCAAACCTGAGGGTTTCCTGGACTCATGTTATTCCCAAAAGCCTGTTATTCCTACCAGCGTCCAGTGACATCAACAAGATCAAGATCACTTGATCCTTGGAGAGTCTGATTCAAACCCGGGAGCACACCCCCAAACTCCCAATCCTCATCTTGCCTTATAAAGGGACCCTACTCTAAAATAATTATAATTTAGATAATAGTATAGAAACCAGATATAAGGGGAAGTGTGAGGGGGGAATGGGAATAAAGTAGGGAGGAATGGATGAAGGGAAGAAGGAGAGAAGACCGTAGAGGAAGGAAAAGGAAGGTAGCAGAACCCAGCCGGGGCAGGGGAAAATTGACCAGAGCCCTTTGGGCCTCAAATAAAAGATCAAAGAGCAACTTAGGGTTTAGAATAGCTATATTTTATTTAAATTAGAAAAGGGAAGGTCTTAGGGAAAACTAGGAGGTAGATAGAAAGGGAAAAAGGTGCCAAGAGAGAGCTCAGAGTAGAGAGAGTCTCAGCCAGCCTTCAGGCTCTAGAGAGCAGAGCAGAGAACAAAAAGGGGCTAAACTTTCTCTTTTATACTTTCTCCAACACCTCCCACAAAGAAAGTGGGAGGTGTCAGAGGAAGTTATAGCAGGGAGCCCTGGGCTTACAATAATTTTAAATGACACAGAAGGGAAGGTAAACCTTTGGGTAGAGCCAGGATTGGCTCCCCTAGGGGAAGGACCATGGGGCTTAGATCATTAGGGTTTTTCTTGTTCCCTCTACCCATCATCTTCTTCAACTACCTTGATTAGCCCATAATAAAATATCTAGCAGTCAATTAAAAGGATCCAAGTTAATTCACTGGCAAAGAGGGGAAGAGGGTCTGTGAGCAGTTGTTTAACTGAGACTACAATTGAGCAAGACCCACTGTGGAATCAACGGCTGACAAGGGGGAGGCTTTAGTTCACAAAGGGTCTGTGCCAATCCAGTCAGGGTCTCTTCCTGTTGTCCCTCAATGCCAGCTCTAGCCTCCGACCTGTTACCATTCTGAGAAATCCCCCTCAGTTTGTCAAGTACTAATGGCAGTTTGAGGTGTTGTGAGGATGATTTAGTTATTAGTTTATATATAGTTAATGTGGATCTAGCAAGAAGGGCTGGAGAATTCCACATGGAATGGGGAAGCAGGAAGTGGCTTGTGCCTGAGAAAGACTCCGTGGGGGTTGGGACAAAAACTGTGGCTGACCCTGGGAGATCTCAGAGCTAGGGGAGTTGTATCCAGATTCCCTGGGATCCTGGAGAGTGGTGAAGGCTTACAGCAGACAACATCAGACCTGCAGAGCAGCACCGAGTAGGGAGTGGTTTGTGATCTGGTGGACAGCATTGCAAACTTTCCCTCCCTACCTGGATACCTTGGATCATCTGTTCTGGTGGAGTTGACTCCTGGCATCCTGAAACCATCCCTGGATTAGCCATGAGATCCCAAGTAAAGCCATCCTCAGGTCCTTAGCTAAGCTGACCAAACCTGGCTGGAACTAGGTTGGGAGGAACTTTCCCCTTGTGACTCCAGTACAGCTTTCTTTGGGCCCTGTCTTGCTTAGATCTTAGAAGAGTGTAGTTAAGTCCCTTTCCCTTGACCCAGTGGTTTGCCCTTAGTCTGTTAGTGTAGAAAAACCCTATTCCCATCCTTTACCTTAGTTTGTCCCTGATTAAAATGTGTTATTAAACTCTTGCCTTTACTTAATCAGCTTCCATAGGCTCTGTCTTGTTGATGCTGGATGGCAGTTGGAGGCCAACGGCCATTTCTGTTACAGACATACAAACAGCCATTATAACCCAGTCTCCCTACTTGTTGGGCCCCTTTCTGTCATTCCTGTCTCCCACATACCCATCTGGACCCATATTTACTGTTTAAGGCACCTTTTCCTGGTTTCTCCCTTAACAGAGGGAAGGGTTGATAGATTCAAACTCACTGGTCCATCACTTTTTACCACCTCACCTCTCTCAAAAGTAGCAATTAATACAGATATAAATATAAATTTTAATTAAGGCAGAGAGAAAAATTTCTGCCTAAATAATAGGAATTTTCTTAGCAAGATACATAGAATAATTGTAATTATGTTCTGATTTTTTTAATATAAGTTCTATAAAGCAGCAGAGAAGGGAACCATGAGGACCAGAGGGGTCATTATATTGCCCTAGGTTTGAAAAATGAGATAATTCTTATAATAGAGAATCTCTAGAGGAAGGAAATGGCAGTGATGACTATCACCAGTCCCTTTCACCTTCTACAGCAAAAGCTGCATCAATTGGTGTTAAAATAGTAATAGTTTATGATTATTGTAAGGATGGGGGATGGGACAAAAAGAGCCAGAAGAAGGCAGTTGGGGACAGTTGGTGACAATTGAGAGAGCAGAGAGGATTCTGGCTAATTCTCCAGAGAGGAAGGAGGAGGAGGAGGATTTCAGCAGAGGACTGAGAGAGGGAGGAGAACATCTCAGCTTGGATCCAGTCCTGAGGGCTTCCTGAAGATCTTTCTTTGGACACTGATAACCCGATTCCCTGGTCAAAGGCATCCCATCGCATCTCACCTAGCAAGACTTCAATCATCAAGACAGCTAAGTTTGGGACTCCATTTTGGGAGCGATCTCTTAGGCTCCTTCCCCCAATACCCAACCTTGCTGAGAGACCCTTTATGGTCTAACTTACAATTATAGAAAAGGATAGAAATAGAAACAGAAGGAGAAGGGACAAGAGGGGAGACTCTTAGGAGTTGGAACCCCAAAGGGAACCTGAGTGACAGACCCCATAGAAATAGAGAAAAGGGTGCTCCAAAATCCCTCTGCCCTTCACCCCTTCCCCCAATCCCTATAGTGATATTAATAAAAGCCATTCATTAGTCAGATAGCGTTCTGGAATGCCTGAGAGACGAGGGGGAGGGGAATCACAGCTTGGTCTGGCTGACTTCATCTTGGAGCCAGACCACCTGCTGTGAAGTTGCTGACTTTGGGGGAGGCTTGTGTGAACCCGCCTCCCCATTCAGAATCGGATGGGGTAACCAATACCTCATCTTATAGGGAAGCCTTGCCCCCTACTCCTGTGGGGCAGCAAAACCATCCAGGTCACCCAGTTTTGGGGTGACACCCCCTTAAAGTCTCCCAGAATGTATATTTGGCAAGAGGGGAGGACTAGAAGAGAGTTTCACCCCCATATAGACTCTCTCCCCACTTCTATCATAACATTTGGGTACTGGCTCTGTTTATTATTATATTATGGAATATAATGTTTTATGGTAGCAAAATACTATACATAAATTATTTTATTTGGTCCTCAAGAAATTCCTATTGTAAAGACTCGTCATCGAATGGAGGTGACCTGGGTTTCTTGAAAAGTATTATAGTAGACAGAGGATTCTACTAAGGTGGGAGATCTTCCAGTATTTTCCTTTCAACAGATTGTATCTGCTGTATGAGGCATAGCCTAAGTACAGAGAGACGCTTTACCAACATGTAGGTCAAACATAATTAATTATTTGGCTAAGGTAAATCATAATAAAGATAGAAATATGAAATGTTCCTCATCCTGATTCCATAAGAATGGCATCAGTGTGGAACAAAAGGGAGCAGAGTACTAAGAATCATGAGTGTGATAGATCACTTGTAAACATTAATTTAACTGTTGACACTTTAGATATGATATAATTGTCCAACAATTAACAAGTTTCTATACCATCAGAGAAGCAAAATCATATTCACATGGATAGTTTTCCTATATGGGAAACTAGAGGGCATACAAAATTTGAAGCAAAATGGAAGAATAGCTAATAGCTTCCCCTTGAGGAAGCAAATAAAGAAGTTGTATAAGTTGTTTTCATTATTTGTTAAAGTTCAAAGGAATATAATTTCATGGGACACTAGGTCATCTTGCATTACTCATGCTGCATTACTCATTAGCAGTACTCAGGCAAAAGAAGTACTATAAATTTGGTCATAGTTTATAGACCAATGTCTGTTGCATATGATAAAGGAACAGAGAAATTCAAAGGAAAATCTGCTAATAACTCAGATAAGGGAGAGAGGAAAGGCTTGCATTGAGCTGCTGGGCAGAGGGACAGGTCATATGAGAAATGTCCTCGGGCTAGGGCGGGGGGAGCAGCCCCCTCCTGCACATGTGCCATAGGTTCACCAACATGGATATTTGCCTTTGATACTCAAAGAATTTGTTGCAAAAATAGGGCACAGGATTAAAAAATGAAAAAAGCCAAAGGCTATCAATTATTCAGAAATTTGAACATCGTACCAAAACTTTATTAATTATATGTTGAAAAATTTAAAAAAAAACCCTGCAAGTATTGCTTTGGAGTCATTTCAGAATAGTTGGACTGAAAAATTAAATCTCTGGTTAGTGAGTGCAAAGGTCAGAATTCACACCAAGTCAAGACAAAGATAAGACACTATAGGTAATAACAATAGCTTCAACCTGAGCTATTGAAACAAGCTGGTGACCTTGAAACACGGAAAATGTATAAAAATGAAAAATTTTCTGTCATTATAAACTTTTCCTAAAGAAATTCAACCAATGTAAAATAGGCACCACAGAATAAAGGAGCCAAAAGATCTCAGTCCTAGACAGCAAACACCAGATTTCTTTGCCAGCTACATAGATGAGAGGACAACTGGCTTGCAGTATGAGCCTGTTTCTAAAACATCACAGATGAAGAGGAGGATAGAACACAAAGCAGTAGAGAGGAAAACAAATATGCACAGGATAATCCAAGGAACATTTACAAATGAAATTGGAATGAGAACAGGAAATAAAAGAGAAATGGAAGAGGTTTGCTTGTGGTTAGAAATCTATTCTCATCACTGATGACAATGAAACCACCTCATTTAGACCAATACCACAGAGCCAGATGTACTACATGAGGAAGTGGAAAAAATGAAAGTAAGAAAAAGTGGTTGACCTTTCTACTCTACCTCTAGCAGTACAATCAACTACAAACAAAGAAAATCTGAGAGAGACATAAATTTTAAAAGTTTTTAGGGATCAATTATTAAGATATCTCAAAGAGGTAAAGATGAAGTAATAATAGAAAAAAGTTATGGATGATAGCAAACTCAAGAAAAGGCAACAAAGTGGGGAAAAAAGTTAATTACTAATCCTGAAATCTTTTATTTCCTCTCATCTCTAAAAAAATTTTATGAGAATGTTCATGCATATACTGAGGGTTTTCTGGGTGAAAATTAAAGATGGAACACGAAGTTTATTTTAAGGATTTAATTGAACATTTACTAAATGTTTCCTTGTGCAGTGTATTCTTAATGTAGTAGACACTACATTGTACCTGTACCTTTGGAACTAAAAATCACACAGATAATTATTATGTAAAATGTAACTAGTTATGTTATACGATCAGTGACTGATGTATGTCTTTCATAATTCAGGCATATATTTCAGCCGCCATTCTTACCACCACTTATCACATATGACAGCAGTTCTCTTAAGTAACAGGTCTTCCGTTTAATAACACACTAAAAGCTTTCTGTCCCTATTAAGTACTTCCCTAGGGCAGATTACATGACCTAAATTCCAATGGGAAATAGTCATTTCATTAAGATAATAGACATTTTTAAATAAAACAACACATGGTGAGGAATTCACTACAGTTTGGTTAAGGTTGATGTAGCTGACTCATTTTCATTAGGACAGCATTATAAACTATCTCTGTGTTTTACTGCAGGGTAGCTAGGTGGTGCAATGGATAGAGAGTGGGGTTTAGTCAAGAAAACCAGAGTTCAAATCCAGTCTCAGATCCTCACTGCTTGACCTTGGACAGGTCACTTAACCCTGTTTGCCTATTTCCTCATCTGAAAAATGAGCTGGAGGACGATATACTCCAGTCTTTTTGCCAAGAAAATCCCTAATGGAGTAATGGACGAGTCAGAAACAACTGAACCATAAAATATTTTTGCTTTTCTCTATACTAAAAGTCCTCCATAATTTCCAGTTTCCTGGGGTACCTGGGCCATCAATATATAACTAATTTTATCAAGAGTACCATGTGCCAACTCTATAAAAAGCCCTTACTAGTTTTTCTGCAGGCCAATTTTCACCTAGGATTCCATAACTCATATACACAATCTCTGCAACCATACTGAAATTGGATTCAATATCTGACCAGAGTTAGATATGTATTCAGCCAAATTTTCAAGCATCAATCAGGAAGTAAGGCTTGTTTTGCTCAAGCTTTTCTTCCTCTTCAAATGCAAATATGGAACTGAGGAATATAAATAATTTAGCTTTAAATTTTAAAATTATTTTTATAAGGAAAACCACACAAAAAAGGATCAAACTTAGAACTTAATCATTTGGCCCTTCTCTTTTTGTTTCCCCCAGTACAAAATGTTAATATCTCTTTATGGCTAGTATCCTTTTAGATTTGCATTTGACTTCAACAAATTCAAACCTCAGGATTGTCTTTCTGCTTTCAACTCTTTGGGACACAATTGCTGTTTTTGACTCTTATTGCCATGTTGTTTCTGGTCAAAGAAGCTTTTCCTCTGATTATTGAAGAGATCCTTGCCCTTTTTTGCATTATACCATGAAGAGGGAACTATGTTTTCCACATTTTTTGCAAGAAATCCTACAGGTTTATTCATCATGTCACATAATAAGTCCTTAATAAAAGTTTCTTGATTGATTGACTATTATGGCAATTATATTATCAGCACAAAGAAGAATGACAAGTTTTCAAATAAATTTTCTAAATCAGAATATATTTTTAAAGTAATTCAATTGAATAAATTATGTAGTGAATACAAATATTTATTGTTTATTGATTACTATACCTTGTTGCTCCCTCAAAAGCATTTGACCTGGCAAGAGAAGACTCCAAGAATACTATACATTTATTATAAGATCACTTAATGTTTTTGTCATACTGCAAACAAAAATATAATTTAATTTAATGATTCCCTGATAAAGCTAATATTTTAATATGGCATCTACTATGTGCCAGGTGTTGTGTTCTTTTCCTCCTCACAACAATACTGGGAAGTAGATACTATTGTTACCTCCATTTTTCAATTGATGACAGGGTGACAAACAGAGGTGACTTGTCCCAAATCAAATAGCTACTAATTATCTGAGTTCATCTTTGAACTCAGGGTTCCCTTACTCTAGGTCCAGCACTCTAACCACTATACCACCTATCTGCCTTCCAATATTAAGAAGATCACATAAAAGGGAAATATATACTAACCAAAGTTATTTATAAATCATAAAAGAAGTCTTGTGCAAAGTCCCAATAAAAAAGTTTTTCTTTAGAAGGCAAGGTTCTTTAGATATTTCTGTTTATGAATTACATTATCCTGATTACTGTAAATTCCCCTAAACATTATCAGATTTGCCTATTGGGATTCATGACCATTCAAAAGATACTGGGGGATGGTTAAACAAATTGTAGTATGTGATTGTGATGGAATACTATTGTGCCACAAGAGATAGCAAACAAGATGATCACAGAAAACCTAGAAAAACTTATATGAAGTGATGCAAAGTGAAGTGAGCAGAACTAAGAGCATGTTGTGCATAGTAACAAAATGGTGTGTGATGATCAGCTGTCAATGATTTAACTAAAATCAACAAGGCAAGGATCCAGGACATCTCCAAGGAACTCATGAGAAAAGATATACACTACCATAGAAAGAACAGTTTGAATGCAGATTAGAAACATACTATACTTTACCTTATTTCCTCCATAAATTTTTCTCTAGTATAAGCAGTATGTGTCTTGTTTCACAATATGAAAAAGGGAAATATTTATTATATTATAACATATGTATAACCTATATCATATTACTTGCTTTTGGAGGGGAGGGAGAAAAAAGAATGAGACAGATTTTTGGATATAGCTAATGCAAGAATTTGTTTCTCTTGGATAAGGATATTATAATGTATTACATAGTTATAACAAGAAATGCTTGCTATGAAATATATATGCATATACACATTTATATATAGCTCTAAATTGATAAAAATTTAAGAAAAATTAAAAAATAATTTTGGGGAAACTATATTGGTTTATAATTACATACAGGAAAATAGACATCTTGGACAATGAATCACTGTAGATAGTCAGAATGGCATAGTAGTAGGAGAGGAGGATGAATCATATTGGGAAGATTAAGCAATGCTTTAAACTATCCTAAACTATTTCCTTCCTCCAAGCCTATCTTTTTCTTTTAATTCGTAAATTGTACTTTATTGTAGCAGACAAAAAGACCATTTAAAAGTATTACTATTCACCTGGTCATTCTATATCTATCTATATCTAAACTATACTATATTATTTCAAAATGAAAACTATGGAACAATATAGTCTCCAAGGAATAAACATCGAAAAAGGCAATGGAAAGATTCATCCAGGTAGGCTATAATATTATTACTAATGATGAGAAATATATGAAGTGCCCAAAACACATCATCTATGATGTCTATGATAAGTTAATTTAATTAAATTGAGCCTATCGTGTATTGAGAATAGGAATAATAGATGAAAAGTCCATTTGATACACATCTGTGAAATATTAAGGGACCTAGAGGAAAATTTCCAGGATTTTGATCAGATTCTTAATGAAGGATTTATGGGATGATATAGATAATAAAACATTGATAGGCTTCTTCATTAGTGGAGGGTATACTGAAAAGATCTTGGAAAAATTTAAATAACTGAAATATTTCATTTGAACCTCATAACAATTTATGAGATAGTCATTGGAAAATAGTATTATAGTATATATGCCTGAAATGTGTGTATATGTATATACATCTTTATATGTACATCATCTGTCTAAAGATATACACATATGGAAACTGAGGATCAGAGAATTTAAATGACTTCACTCAGCTACACATAGATAATTCCCTATGTCTAGAATGCCATTTCTACTTCCCTTATACAGTTGGAGTCCTACCATCTTTTAAAATCTATCTCAGTTGTGATCTCCTTTAGGAAGTCTTCCTGGATCACGTTTTATTCTGACATACCTCTTATAACACTTTGTTGTAAATATTGAATATGTTTATAACATAACAGTGTGTCCTGCATAAAGATATCTCTTTCTTATCTCCTTTGTAGTCTATAAGCTTGATCTTCTAAGTATCTTCCAGAATGTTAAAGACTTTGTAAATGATTGTTGTACAGTTTTTTAAATAGTATGGTCAAACAGAGCCCCAACTAAGGTAAAGAGAGTCTGGAATTTGCCTTTGCCACCACAATTTGGAGGGCACTAGCAACCTTTTTAGTTCTTGTGAAAAATAGAAACAATCTACCTATTAAAATAGGAAGCTACCTGATAGTGAATTTTTCCTGGCTCACTACTCCATAACCTACAGACTTCTCAGTAGCCACTGAGTGTCTGTTTCATGTGGCTTGTCCCAGTATGCTCCTTTCCCTAGGCACAAAAATTGCTATTTGCAACTCAATTATAGAAAAGAAATAACTGAGATTTGAACCCTGTTCTTGTGACACCAATTCCTGTGATGTTTCTAACAACTATATATGATTATCTCTTTTATATTTTATTTCTTGTCTGACTCTTGGTGACCCTATGGACCATTCTTGGCAAGAATATTGGAGTGGTTTGCTATTTCTTTCTCCAGTGAATCATTTTGTCAGATAATAAGAGATTAAATGACTTGCCCAGGATCTCATATCTAGGAAGGGTCCAAGGTTGTATTTGAACTCAGGTCTTCAGGACTCCAGGTCCACTGCTCTTAACCACTGAGCCACAGCTGCCTCTGAAACCTTCTATAGTTTCTTACTATATTCTTATACAGTTTCTTAATATTTTCAGTGTTTAGAGTACATATTGCATTTGTTTTTTTAACATTTATCACTAGTATAAAATTTTTCTTAGAAATATGTTGTAACAAATCTGTGCAATAACATACAGAAAATTATTATGCTACATGTAATTTATAGTATTTCTGCCTTCTATGGAAGCTTAGATGTTATAGCATCCAAGGAAATTATGGCTACCCCTCTAGTAATTCCTGGCTCAGAAAGGATACAGATAGAAACTTTTTCTTTGGCAATAGGAAAATAATAACATCATTCATTGCCCAGTAAATTCTTTTCATCATCTTTAAAATATTTTCTTCAAATGATGTATACTACAAAGGGTCTTGCTTAGTTTCATTAGGGCAGAAATTAATGTTTTAAAAAACTCTTATGAGCTAAAGCAGACCATATTTGGGGATTATTCAGCTTTATGCTAATTTTCATGTCACTTCTAATTTTTTTAAGAAGCAATCAAGTTGTTTCTCCATTTGGACTAATATGTTTGGTAAAATAAGATGTAAGCTGTATGAAAAGTATTCAATATTGCTAATTGAAGTTTATTGCTTTGTGTTATTCAAACACTGTTTCTGGAATTTCTTTATTAGGACTGAAGTATTTTGACTCATCTCATACCTAAACATGAGCCTGAGCTTTGTTCAATGATATGAAGAAACGAGAAACAACTCCTCACTGATCACAGTCTCTCCAACTTGGAAGGAACTTCAGAGGTTATTTCATTCAACCCATATCTGAAAGAAGAATTTCCTCCATAGTAACCTTGATGATCTCCTGGAAGGACATTCAGAATTGTTTGCTGAAAGATTTTTCAGTCAGCTCTTTCCCCATTCCTCTGACATTATTAAAGAATATTAGGCAATACCTTTCCTATATTTTTGTTAGTACACTACTGCCACCTGGTGCTTCCCCAGAGTGGTTCATAGAGCTCTTTTATAGGAAAGGAATGAATAAATATTTCCTGTAGCATCCTAATTACATCATTAATTAGAATGGAAGAAGTGAGCATGAAACCAGCCCAAGAAACAATATAGTCTCATTCATATCAAATCATTTACCAATGTATAGGCTGATCAGCTGTGTGTGTGGGCATGCATGTATGTATGCAGAAGTCTGAAATAAGATAAACTTGGGAATTTTAAGAACAGATTCTGTGTTAGATAATAAAGAATGTATTTTCTAAGGGGAAAAAATGCTTGAAGAGCAGGTTAAGATGACCAAATTCTTTTCTGAGTAATTTAATCCCAATATTCCTCTGATAAAAAGAAAGAAATTAACTCATCAATAAGTTTTAATAACATGAGTGCTCAAGATGACTTTTCATGTGGAGCAAATATGTTTCATCCCACTGTCTCAGAGCCAGACTGTCTACATCTCATTGTCATGTGTTCTGGGGTACCCTGAAGGGACTGAGCTGTCTTATCTTCTTAATGTCATCAGCTTAAGCCTCAGAGGTGTTCTTCCCACTGTTATGTACCAGCGACTAGTGTCCCAGTTCCATTTAATCACTTAACATCAATAGATTTTACCAAGGGATATTTATTTTGGAGATATATCAAAAACTTCAGAAACACACTCTCCTCTATTCTAGCTTAGTCTCTGGGGAAAGGAAGTTGTAGTAAGTCAGGTTTTTTGGTCTTACTGACCATGATATCATGGAATTAATGTGACTCTTTAAGAGCTAATGGTAAGGGGCATTGTGGACAGTCATTGTATTCTACTGTGATTTTGTACCCCTTCCCAGGATGAATTGTTTTCCATTTCTCCTCCATCTTTGTCATTTACTTAGTGTCTACCTCATATAAGGTGAGAATTATCATGGTATATTAAATAGAGAATTTGCTTCCAAATTAGGATATTCCACCTTCAATACCTACTAGTCTTATGATCATGGACATGCCACTCAAATTCTCCATTCCCCCAAATACCTCTGTGAGCCAATTAGCTACAGGTGAGCTCAGCCTACCTTGTTGGAGGGATTTTCACTCTGGAGACTCACCACATAGGAGAAATAACATGTCTGGACCAAAAAAAATAGTTTTTATGGAACTGTGGAAGACGTTAGAGATAAGAAGAGATATGACATAGTCTCTAATTTTAAGTCTAGTGGGGAGAGTTCTCTGGGATCAAATAGAAATTCTTTGGCACTTAAAGCTCTTCACAATATGGGTACTTCTTACCTTTTCTGTATGATTATATATTATTCTTCTCCCCACTCTACAGTCCAACTATACTGACCTACTCACTGTCCCTCACATGTAGGGCTATATATCTGGCTGTCAACTATACCTGGAATTCATTCCATTTTGGAATCCCCAGTTAATTTTCATACTCAGCTCAAATGCCACATTTTACATGAAGCCTTTCTTCTCCAAATTACCTTGTATTCATTTGATGCAAATAGGGGACTACACCAAACTCCCATCCCCAGCTTAGAACATAATCATAAGGTTTATCACAGCATTAGAAAGCTAACTTTCAAAATTCATCCCTGATCCATCCTGGGATATGTGAACACTTTTTGAGCTCAGAAAAAGGAGAAACTTCATTAGATAATAAGTGATTTCAGACAGCTAACGCTGAAGAAAAGTTTGGTTCAAGAGAGTGCAGGCTAAAGGGAGAGCTTTGTGGGAGATATGAGTGGGAAGGGAAATACAAGAATAGAAGAGGATGAGAGGGAGAAGGAATTTCTTTTTCCTTCTTTCCAATTGACCAGAGCATCTCGCAGTGACTTACACAGAGGGTAAGCAGTTAGAGAATTTAGCAGTTTCAGAAAATTTGAGGCACAATTGAAAAAGTATGTCTTTATATACACCCTTTATAGACACAGAAAGATAGTTACTAGGGAGGTAAAGGGAAAAAAGCAGCTTCAAGGAACAGGATCATTGGGAGAAAAGAACTGATTATAGCATCAGAAAATTTAGCTGAGCTACATCAGAAACTTCACCTAAGGGGAAGTTGTATGAAGGGACCTGGAGTTGTAAGTTGCTTTTATCATTCATGTTTCCTACAGATGTGCTTCATTATTATCATACTTGGAAGCCTACATTTTGCCTGGATGCCATATTTATAGTAGAGTGAATCCCACTGTTTATACAAGAAAGGTTTATTTTGTAGCTACTGCTTTTATTACGCCATTCTAGGAAATGCCTTTGCTAAGACTTGACCCTGCCTACTGCTGTTTTAAAATGAAGCTTATAAGCTTAGAGTATTAATAGTGTATACTGAGAGGGGCAGCTAGGTGGTTCAGTGGATTAAGGGTCAAGCCTAGAAATAGAAGACTCTGAGTTCAAAATTGGCCTCAGGTATTTCCTAGCTGTGTGACCCTGGACAAGCCACTTAACCACCATTGCCTATCTTGCTCTTCTGCCTTGAACCAATATATAATATTGATTCCAAGTTGGAAGGTAAGGGTTTAAAAAAAAGTGTATGCTGAGCATTATGAGAGCAGTCCCCTCTGGGGCCCCGATCAATTAGAGTGATTGGAAGTTGGTACAAAATCAAATAAGACAGGCTGAAGGAAAATGGGAAAAAGAAATTAAAATAATGCAAAAAGGAAATAGCTTAAAAAGTAAAATTGGTCAACTAGAAAAAGAGACAAAAAAAATCCAAAGAAGAAAAAAGTACCATGAAAAGTAAAATGAACCAAATGGAAAAGGAAGATCAAAAGGTCATGGAAGAAATTCAGTCTTTAAAAATTAGAATTGGGCAAATAGAAGCTAATGATTTCATGAGACATCAAGAAACAAACAAAAATCAAAAGAATAAAAAAATAGAATATGTTCTTCATATATCCAAATGTTTCTATTAATTGCTTTAAGTTCACAATAAAAAGGAAAATTTGACATAATTAAAAGAAAATATTTATGACTGAAAATTGTTTTCATGATCAGAGAAACAAAGTATTTGAATTGCGGGAATTTGAAATCAGGACCTGATGCTGGTAGCCCTAAGAAAGAAATCAGTCTCTTTCCCACCCTAAGGCTATTTGTAAATAACAAATAAAAACCAGGAGAACTTAATTCTCTTGGCTGATGTTTCTAAATTGGCTTTTATGCTGTATTACAGACCTTATTGTGTTTTGCAAGGAAGAAAAACAAGAAAGTAAAGTGAATATTTGTCACAGCAGAAAAGTGAACTTATCAGAAACCTAGTTACTTGTATGGTTTTCCACGTATATCTATGATAGTGTCCTCCTGTGTGTATACCCTAAAAAAAATTTTTTTTGCAGCCGGATATGATGAAAACTGTCTCAGCTTTGAGATTAAGAAATATGAAAGGATTTGGGTAATGATGACTATATCACATATTCACTGAAGCTACTTTCTAACCCTTACATTTGCTATTGTATGTAGTTAGGAAACTTGACAATTAACTTTCCAAAAATAGAATGTGCTTCCTCAATAAGGAGTAGGTTCCTTTGAAAGTTTTCAATAAGAAGCTGGATAGCTGTTTGTCACAGATGTTATAGTGGTGATTTGGGGGGCAGGGTGTATGATAACTACTAAAAAGCAACTGAGTAGTTTCCTTCCAAGTCTCAAATTCTGTGATCAAATAATTAACAATTATTAAAATCCTGCTCCAATTAACTCAAATAATATCTTAAATTATGCAATCACAAAATTATATCATCTTGGGGTTGGATGGCACCAAAGAGATAAACTAGTGCAAATCCTTCAGCCTTCCAACGCAACATACCGTCCGTTCTGTAATATCCCTCCCAAATACAACATTACCTTCCACTTTAAATAATTCCAATAAAGAGCTCAAGTTTTCAAGGCAGAACATAAAGTTTTTTATTTTATTGAACACAAATTTGCCTCCTCATAACTTTCACCATTTGCCCTAATCCTGCCCTCCAAAGTATTCAATAGTAACTCTATTTCTTGTTCAATACGACAGTCTTTTAAATATTTGAAGAGCTGGTTCATTTTCTGTCTTTTCCTCTTTAAGCTAAAAATTCCTTGATTCTTTCAACTGACCTTCATTGGCATAAACCACTGTTAGGAAAAGTGATAAGTGAATAGAAGACTCTATTCTGGATCTATAGAGAAGGTACAACAACTAGCATAGTACTATTTATTCAATAGGCACTTCATGGAATTACATCATAGAACATTGCTGAAGCATTTGGGATATTTTATTTTTATTTGTTGCAGATTCAGGAAGCAAATTTAAGAATTTATGGGTAATAGTTTCTCCCATAGAGACTGAATATAAAATCTAATCTAAAGCCAGGCTAGGTTTTATGAATCTTTCTTCCTATAGAGCCTGCTACCATTTCTTTTTTTTTTCCCCCAAAACAAAAATAACAACTCTATTTTATTCACTTGCAAAATTACTGCAAAATACCCAATATCTAAGTATAATAGTAGGAAAACAACCTTTTTTTCAGAATCTTTTCTATCCATTCTATCTACCACCACAGAAAGAAAAGACAAGGTCTGAATTCAGATTGAAATATATTATGCTTCACTTTATTTCCTCTGTGTGAGGTAAATATTTAGGGGACTCATAACTCAGCCCATCTCAGAAAGACTCAGTCAGTCACGTGGTGTGTCTGACAGCCTGATGGCTTGATGCAAGAGTCCCCCAGAGTCCCAGTGTCAGCATCCCAGAGTCCCAGAGTAGGCATAATGTAGCATGACATTTGAAAGCCATTGGCCTATGATCCAGGACTGAGAGGAGCTATAGATTTAAAAAATCATCTGGAAAAGTGGAGAGGTCTTTTTGCTTCCTAATTTGATTTAACTCACTCCCTGGGCTAGCATCTCTCTTTCTCTGCTGTCTTATCTCACCAGGTCATCTCTGACAAGCCAAGGCCTTGGTGGCTCCAATGGAGGAATGGATTTTTGCCTAAAGTTAGAAAGGCTAAAAATCCTTTTTTCTATCTTTCTCTTTCTTTACTAATTAATACTTACAAATCTGGTAATAAGCCTTCAGATTAATTTTTATTTATAATACCTCAATGAATTTTTCTCTATTGAAGCAGTATGTATCATCTTTTACAACATGACAAAGAAATATGTATTATATGATAACATATATATAACCTATATCATATTACCTGTCTTCTTAAGGAAGGAGGGAGGGATAGGAAAAAAAAGAATGATAAAGATTTTTGGACATAATATGAGAATTTGTTTCTCTTGGATAAGCATATTTATTATAATTTATTACATATGTATGGCAAATAATATTTATTATATCTTCATTATTTTACATATTATATTATGTTATATATATGTATAAATATGTATATTTTAATGATAACTCCAAAAAAATTTAAAGAACAGAGGCCTTTTCGGGTTACATAGTCTCAATGAGAAGGACTGAAGATCTCTCTGCCTAAAAAACTATTTCTCTCCAGATTCTATATGCAAAAGACTCTTAAATATTCTCAATACCATTTCTTATTCTGTATTAATGCATACATTTTATCTCATTAAAAGAGAGAGCATTCCACTTTGAGGTTCAAATAAAAGTAGAGGGTCTCTCTGATGATAAATAGCCTTATTATATAGCAAGTCTAATGTGTCAGTCTCCTCATCATGACAGTATGGCAACCTTATCTTCAGGAAGACTTTGTTTTGATTTAAGGGACTGTTTAAAGCAGGGGGAATCGGTTGATGAGTAGAGGTATTCTTGTCCAATGAAGTAGGCTTTTAAATGAAACAATTACAAAAAGAATTTTGAGACAATGTGACATATTCTGAACCAAGTCAAGAGTTTTAGCTTCTGGAAATTTCTGGATTACCTTGATTGTTGTTTCAGTTTAGATGAAGGTATGATATAACCTCTACAGGGGTCCCTTCTATCAATACTATTCTTTGATTATCTAATGAGAAATAGAAAAGGAACACTGGTTTTCTAACTTCTCAATGAACTAATTTGCAGGTATTTTCTAAAATCTAAGTATTATAATGTTAAAAACGCCTGAATTCAATGTAAAGTAAATAAAAATTAACTTATTATTTTAAAATTAATAATTACAGGAGAAGAGAATAAATGTCAAGCATTTTAACAACTCATTAATTTTTCTGGTAAAATCTACTTTTAATTACTTTAGTTGTTAAGCATTCAGTGTAAAGTGCTGATAAGATGAAAGAAATTACCTCTGAAACTATAACAATGGCACCTGAAAACAGTTATTAATATGTCATCAGGTGCTAAGTCCATATCTGTTCTAGATACAGTTTAAGCAGATATCAATCACTTGAAACAGTAGATTAGCACCTTCAAAGCAATCAAATTCTGATTTTTTGGATCATGGTAACTATATTCCAAAAACAAATAATTTTTTTTCATTTAAACATTTTCACCTATGTTTTCTTCATCTAAGAATCTCTCCCATATTTTCATATTAAATACACTTCCAAAAATGTCTTTGAAATTAGACATTAATAGAGAACTGGGAGGTAGAGAATCTTGAAGCTAGAGTCCATTTACCAGGACCTTTCTTTTTGGTGAAGAATGATAACTTAATTGTCTGAATCTGTATGAGATGGAATTGAGAACTTAGAAGAGATGCTAGTTCTTTTGGCTTCCAGAGTTGAGTGAGGACACTCATTTCTCTCCCAAGCTATCTCCAATATCTACCCCTCATTTAGTCACAGAGCAGCATGTTATCAGTCTCCAGTAACGAGAAGAGTCTTAGCTCGAGAAGAGTAGAGCCAGGCTTTCAAACCAGATCCATTTTCTTAGATCCATCCTCAATCTTCAACATCAACCTGCCTCCTAATTCCACTATGCCTCTGTAAGCCAAGACTCAAACCATTTACATAAGATTTGTGCCTCTTGACTCTTACTATCTTTGTAAATTTGGGTAAAACATTTTGCCTCTAAAGCTCAGATTCTTCACCTGTCAAAAAGGGATAATATGTCTACCTATCTCATAGAGTTATTGTGAGGAAAGTGCTTTGTAAACCTTAAAATGTTATGGATATATGAGCTATTATTATGAAGACTGTTACTTGAGTTATGTAACAGATAAAATGTGGTCTGGAGGCTCAGCACGAGAGTTATAAGCATTTATTAGTAATAAGTAAATGAGAGAGTTTGATAGAGGTAAAGAGAGGTTTCAGCTTTTCTAACAAGGTAAGAGCAGGTCCCAGATTTCAGCCCAGCTGGGTTCCCTCCATACTTCACTGCTTCATTGCCACTTGCCAAGCACCAACCCAAGGAGTCAGTCTGTTTAAGAGGAGAAGTAAAGAGACTGCTCTCCTTTTCCACTTGAATTTTAACTCTCACTAGCTCCCCCGTCCCTGTGGATGTTGCGTGTTGATTCTGACATCAAGGGATGCCAGGCAGTTAGATATGATGTTACTCTGTAACATTCACCATTGGGATGCCTTGGGATAGTGGTTTTTATTTTGCACAATCATTACTCAAGAATTTCTTCCAAACTGCTTTAGAGAAAAGAAAGTTTGTTTAATTCAGTAAACCTTAAGTGAAATATTTATATTTCACACATAATATTACATAATTATATATATATATATGTTCACAAATATAATTAGATTTTATAAATATATATATATATATGTATGTACATATATATAGTATTATGCTAGTTTCTTGGAATATGAAGATAACAAAAGGAGATAATATATGCCTTCCAGTAGTTTACATCATCCTAGTGAGGGGATGTAAAAGATATACAGACAAGCAGATTGAAAGTTATACTAAGTAATTTTAAAAAAAAGAGAATACTAAGAACAAGGGGTATAAGAAATCACCTATTTAAGTCTTGGCACTAAATTGCTTTTTCTCCCTCCAGGAAATTGCCTGTTGAATTTTGAATACAGGATTATATAATTTTAAAGAATTATTCTTTGGTCTTGGGAGATGATAGGAATACAAATTTATAATATAAAATATAACACTAAATATCATAGAGTAAAAATAATACAAAATATAAAATTTTGACTAAAATTAAAATTTTTTTCATATCTTCTCATAGAGCTACTAAAGAATTGGCCGAGTCAAATTTTACATCCTTCTTTATGTTACGATTAAAAATGATAAAGACATATAGTATAAGAGAAAAGCTTATTTTAATAGCCATAGTTTTGCTGGTAAAATATATATATATATATAAATGACCGCGCTTGACTATCTTTTAAATTTACCACTGAAGCCCATCCTCTCTCTCTTGTCCATCAGCCAACCCTTCAGGAAAACCAAGAGACCTTCTCTAGGGCGTCCTCCGAATTTAAACTGCCCTCTGCGTGGGGATGTCTGACATCCCCATGCCCAAAAACCAGAAACCGGAAACCCATTGGAATCATGGAAAATATAGTCTCAAAGCCCCCACGTGACTATAGGAAGTCTCTAACATACTTTTAAATGGCATCTCCCCAATTCCAAACATAGATTTCCCCCTGAGATCTGGCAAAAAAAAAAAAAGGTTGGCCCTTTTTCTTCGCTGGACCTGTAAACATAGACAACTTCTAAATTTCAGGAACTTGGGGGATAAAAGAAATAGATGAACAAATGGATAAAACTAGCTGCATTGACAAAAAAACAATTTGGGGGCAGTCCCCTATTGGCATAGTAGTGTACATTCAAAACAAATGCCTTCAACTCCCCATAGTTCAAATCAACTGCACCCAAAGTTCAATTTTGGTCTCCATGGTCCAGTGAAGGGTCTTTAGGCATCTTTTGGTGCCTTCACCAAACAGGTCTGTCGTCTGGATTCTGGGGAGATGGCAAAATCCTTATCCTGAAATTATTCTCAAAAGAATTTAAACTTAACATTATAGATTATAAAACATACATTTCCTTCTAAAAATTATACCTTTCCCCCTGAAATTACTCCTAAAAGAGTTAAATATACATATATTTTTACATTTCCTAGTAAGTGCTTTATAATTAGGATTTGCTCCCCAGAACTCTAAATCCCAACTTCTTATGTTCCTTCTCACATTACATGCTAACGTAGGGAAGATAAAAGTTTTGTGTAGCTCTACCATCATGCTCTCCTTTCCCTTGATCACGGCTGGAAAGGCAGGATTTATACCAGGCAGGAGAATCTACACACATGTGTTTACTTTTTGTCAGATAATTAGGTTTGAACTTCTATTTCTTTTAGTTTATTTTTTTCGACTTCAAGTGATTATTAATAAACTTTATAAAATATAATACTTGGAGTTATTGGATATTAACTTTAATCTTACAGTGCTGAAATGTTCAAAGGATAGGAAGAGGAACACTGAATAATTAATTCACTAGAGGCCCAGTCACTGAATAAGTAAATTGATCATATAAAGGAAATGAGATAAATTCTAAAGATATTATATATTTCTTATACAGTCAAGTCAATGGGTCACATAGAAATATAGGACTCTTATAATACATGAACTAACAAACATCAAACAATTAAGCCTCAACTCTTTTATTACCAGAAGGTCAGATAGAACTTTTTCTATAGTCAACCAGTTTTCAAATTTTTAAAATATCCTTATCTTCTATTTTAGAATCGATACTAAGTGCTGTTCCAATAGAGTGGTAAGGACTAGGCAATGGGTATTAAGTGACTTGCCCAGGGTCACACAGCTAGAAAGCGTATGAAACTAGATTTGAACCTAGGACTTCCCATCTCTGGGCCTCTCCATCCACTGAACCATCTAGCTTCCTCAGTCAACTAATTTTCATTGGTTGATCTCCATGCCTAGAATTCTTTCCCTCTGTATCTCTGTTTCCTAGTTTCCTTGATTTTCTTTAAACTTAAGGTAAAATCTTACCTTTTGCTACTACCTTCTCTCTATTAATAATCTCTAAGTTATCTTTTTAAAAAAACTTATTTATTTTAAAATATTTTTCCTTTTTACATGATTGATTTTCTTACCCTCCCCTTTTTCCTCCCCACTCCCAGAGCTCACAAGCAATTCCGCTGGGCTGTACAAATATTATCACTTGATATCTATTTCTATATTATTCATTTTTGCTATAGAGATTTTTTAAAGCCTAAACCCCAAATCATATACCCATATATACATGTTATAGTGATATGTTTTTTCTTCTGCATTTCTACTCCCATAGTTCTTTCTCTCAATGTGGATAGCATTCTTTTACATAAGTCCTTCAGGAATGTCCTGGCTTATTGTATTGCTACTAGTAGCAAAGTCCATTATGTTGGATTATTCCACAATGTTTTACTTTCTGTGTACAATGTTCTGGTTCTGCTCATATCGTTCTGTATCAGTTCATTGAGGTTCTCCCAGTTCATATGGAAAGTCTCCATATCATCACTTCTTATATCACAATAGTATTCCATCACCATCACATACCACAATTTATTCAGTCATTTCCCAATGGAGGGACACCCCTTCACTTTCCAATTTTTTGCCACCACAAAGAGTGTGGCTCTGAATATTTTTGTACAAGTATTTTTCCTTATGATCTTTTTGGGGTACAAACCCAGCAATGGTATGCCTGGATCAAAGGATATGCATTCTTTTAAAATCCTTTGCACATAATTCATAATTCCAAATTGCCATCCAGAATTGCTGGATTAATTCACAACTTCACCAGCAATGCATCTTTAAGAATTTAAAATTTAGGTTTTATGCTGATATGAGAATTCTATAGTAATATTGCAGTTGCCAATTTAAAGATATTATAACTAAAGTCAAAATGACCTTTAATAGCTTTATTTACAAAGTGGTAGAAAGAGTGAAAGTAGGAAAATGTAAGAAGAAGGTAGAGAATTATCTAGCCCACTGATGGGCAAACTTTTTAAAGAGGGGGCTAAAGGAAAGGAAATGCTCATCTGTCAGTCTGTTTCTAAGGCAACTCTTTCGAAGTTTCATTGTATTGTATCCTACTCGTATTCGTCAGATTAGGAATAATGTCACACAGGTGGGATAGAACATTTCAAGAGGTTGCATCTGGCCCGCAGGCTGTAGTTTGCCCATCACTGATCTAGCCTATCACCCTAAGTGCTGCTCCAGTGTGGAGCTCAGCCCTGGCAGAGCTTCACCATGCCCCTTGTCTCCATGAGGATTTTCCAATAATCCTCAGCCAGAAGTCCAGTGGTCTTCAGCAAGTATTCTACCAATGCAGCCTCCTCCAGGAAAGGAAGTCCTCTCTGGAAACAATCTTTCCAGAAGCCAGGAAAGGAAGGCCAGCTACTGACCCACCCAAGGAAGGGTCTTCCATCACCAAAGTCCAAAGGAAAAGATTCAGGAGCAGTCCTTCAAGAAGCAGTCCAAGAGCCAAAGTCCCAGTTTGAGGTGTAACTCCGAATCCAAAGTCCCTTGGACAAGAAGTTCAGGACTTTTTATAGTCCTTTTTCCATGTCACTTCCTGTCTCTTCCTCCACTTTACAGGAACCAATTGCAGTCTTCCAATTTGCCTAGCATTGCCTAGGGGTGGGGCAGTGGTCTCTGGAGTTGTCACCTACTTTAGCAAGTGACATTTGAACACTCTTACTTAGTGTTAAGTAGGGGTGCTTAAGTTTTTGATTGATTAACTTAAAAATTGTTGATTGATAGACAAAGAAAGTTCTATTCACTCTTCACATATTAGTGTCCCAATTTTGCTACATCCCCTCCAATATTTATTATTTTATTTTACTGTCATATTGGTCAATCTGCTAGGTATGAGGTGTTCCCTCAGTGTTGTTTTGATTTGCATTTCTCTAATGAGAGATTTAGAACACTTTTTCATATGCTTATTGATACATTTGATTTCTTTATCTGAAAACTGCCTATTCATGTTTTTTGACCATTTGTCAATTGGGGAATGGCTTGATTTTTTTGTGCAATTGACTTAACTCCTTATAAATTTGAGAAATGAGACCTTTGTCAGAGGTTTTGGTTATAAAAAAAAATTCCCAATTTGTTGTTTCCCTTCTAATTTTGGTTGTATTGGTTTTGTTTGTACAAATACTTTTTAAGTTAATATAATCAAAATTATTCATTTTACTTTTTGTAGTGTTCTCTATCTCCTGCTTGGTCTTAAATTCATTCCTTTCCCATAGATATGACAGAGATACTATTCTATGTTCACCTAATTTCTTTATGGTTTCTCTCTTTATATTTGCCATTTACCCATTCTAAGTTACTCTTGGTATAGGATATAAGATGTTGATCTAAGCCTAATTTCTCCCATACTGTTTTCCAATTCTCTCAGCAGTTTTTGTCAAATAGTGGGTTCTTGTACCCAAAGCTGGGATCTTTGGGTTTATCAAACACTATCATGCTACTGTCATTTACTCCAAGTCTATTCCATTGATCCATCCTTCTATCTCTAAGCCATGTAGTTTTGATGATCACTGCTTTTTAATATAGTTTGAGATAGGCCTTCATCCTTCAAATTTTTTTTTTCATTATTTCCCTTGATATTCTAGATCTTTTGTTCTTTCAGATGAACTTTGTAATAATTTTTTCTAATTCTATAAAAAAGTGTTTTGGTAGTTTGATAGGTATTGCACTGAATAAGTAAGTTAATTTAGGTACAATTGTCATTTTTATTATATTAGCTCATCCTACCCATGAGCAATTGATATTTTTCCAATTGTTTAGATCTAGTTTTATTTGTGTGAAGAGTCTTTTATAGTCATATTCATAGAATTCCTGAATTTGTCTTGGCAAGTAGATTCCCAGGTATTTTATCTTGTCTAGAGTAATTTTAAATGGAGTTTCTCTTTCTAACTCTTGCTGCTGGGTTTTGTTGGAAACTTATAGGAAAGCTGATGATTTATGTGGCTTTATTTTGTACCCTGAAACTTTTCTAAAATTATTGATTGTTTCAACTAGTTTTTTTAGTTGATTTTTTTGGATTTTCTTGGTATACCATCATGTCATCTGCAAAGAGTGATAATTTAGTTTCCTCATTGCCTATTCTGATCCCTTCAATTTCTTTTTCTTCTCTAATTGCTACTGTTAGCATTTCTAGTACAATATTAAATAATAGTGGTGATAATGGGCATCCCTGCTTCACTCCAGATCTTATTGGAAAGGCATCTAACTTATCCCCTTTGCAGATGATACCTGCTGATGGCTTTAAATAAATACTGTTTATTATTTTGAGGAAAGGTCTTTCTATTCCTATACTTTCTAGTATTTTCTTTTTTAAAAAAAAATTTAAACCCTAATATCATATATATATATATATATATATATATATATATATATCCTTCTATATTAATTTTATTTGTTACAGGGCTAGGCAATGGGGGTTAAGTGACTTGCCCAGGGTCACACAGCTAGGAAGCGTCTGAGGCCAGATTTGAAACTAGGACCTCGTGTCTCTAGGCCTGGCTCTCAATCCACTGAACCATCCAGCTGCCCCTTTTCTAGTATTTTCAATAGGAATGAGTGTTGTATTTTGTCAAAGGCTTTTTTTGCATCTATTGAGATAATCATGTGATTTCTATTAGTTTGGTTGTTGATATGGTTTTCCTAATATTAAGCCATCCTTGCATTCCTGATATAAATCCTGCCTGGTCATAGTGAATAATCCTTGTGATAACTTGTTGTAGCCTTTTAGCTAGTACTTTATTTAATATTTTTGCATCTATGTTCATTAAGGAGATTTGTCTATAGTTTTCCTTCTCTGTTTTTGGTCTTTCTGGCTTGGGAATCAGTACCATATTTGTATCATAAAAAGAATTTATTAAGACTCCTCCTTTTCCTATTTTGTCAAATAGTTTGTAGAGTATTAGGAATATTCTAACATATCTTGTATGTATCCAATTTATATATAGTTGCTTGTATGTTGTCTCCATCATTAGACTGTAAGCTCCTTGAATACAGGGACTATTTGCCAAACACATAGCAGGTACTTAATAAATGCTTGTTGACTCATTGAAGGTCCCCCACCCCCATCTTTTGATATAATTGTGTAATTTTGTTAAATATATTATTTTTATGTCAGTTGTCTTCTAGTGTCAAAGTATTCCTCATGTAAGTCAAACTTGGTTATAAAGAATAATTTTTTGTTCTATGGATGTGGCTTCTTTGCTAACATTTTATTCCAAGTTTGTGTAAGGATTTATTATTAGTGATGTTGGTCTATAGTTCTCTTATTGCTTTATTTCTCTCTGTTTTGGATACTGGTGCCATATTTATTCCCTTATCTATAATGTTTGCCATTTTCCATTCTTTCTTATAAAATGAATGATGTATATATCACAGGACTATTCTTTAAATTATGCATTTACTGGGAAATCATCTAGTCTAAGACCATTTTCTCTTTCTTTGGGAATTCACAGTTTACTCAATTTATCTTTCTAAAACAGGGCTAGGGCTTATTTATTTCTTATTTTATTATTTGGGTCATTTCCTGTCTTTGTGGATATCTATTTTTAACTTTTCAGTTTTGTTGAAAAAAATTCTTTATAGGAATTTGGGATAATTGTATTCACTTCTTTCACTTTTGAAATTCTCTTTTCATATAAAGCTTGGTAATTTGATTTTCCTCTTAAAAAAACTAATTGTTTAAAAATGTTATTACATTTTCATTTTTAAAAAGCCTTGTGCTTCTTTTTACAATTTTACTTATAATTTTGCTTTTGAAAAACTTTTAGGCTTATTTTCATATCGTTAATTTGTTGGCTTCCTATTTCTTTAAAATAAATTCTCAAATTTGTGTTCAGACATTTTCTTCAAAGGATTACTTTAGCTGCAACTCATAAATTTTGATGTTTATCTCATTCATTTTCCTTAATATATTAATTTTGAATCACTTGTTCATTGATTCACTATATTCAGTATATCATTAGTTTCCATTTAGTTCTACATCTTTTATTGCTTTTTTTTATTGATTACTTTTTATTCTACAATCTATAAACGTGTATATATTTACTACATCATGCTTTCCCACTTTATACTTTAATTTAGCATAAGATATTTTTATGTGCTTTTAGTTTTTCTATATATTCTCTTCACTTTTTCCCATATATTATTTTCAAAGTTACACTTTCTTTTTTTAATCTTTATGTCTGATTGCTCAGATTCTAAAAGGGCATTGTCAAAGATCACCTACCAATACTATCTTACTCTCTGAAAAAGCTTGAAATTTCATTTAACTTATTCTTCAAGGATTTAGATGCTATGCTATTTGTTGTATTCAACGTTAACATTGTTTCATTATCTATGATACATTATATTTCTATGCCTTTGCACTGGCTGTCCCCTATGCCTGGGAAGCAATTATGTCTGATGTCAATCTCATAGATGCCACCTCTTCCTTTAAGATACAAATCAAGCACCATATTCCATATGAAGCATTTTCAAATCCCCTCAACTTCTAGTGTACTCATTCTCTCTCAAATTAGCTTGTTTTTTTCTATTCTTTTTTGTGCTTATTTTCTTTGTTTAGTCCATATATACTTATATATGCTCTCATTATCTCCCTTATTAGACTGTGAGCTCCTTTTGAGTGAATTGGCATTGGTTTATTCACTGAATTTATATCCCCAGAGCCCAATATAGTGCTAGGTACTTTTGGTGCTTAAATGAAGCTTGTTAACTGACTGATTGAAGCATATTATCAGTTTAATGTTGTTTCTTCTGATAGAATCTATTTTGAGATGTATCGTAATTGACATCCTTATCTTATCTTCTGCCTTTTTGGATTCAGTCATATATTTGAACAATGGCCCAGATGTTCAAAATCCCTTTTCAGAGACCATCTTTTTGGCCAACTGTTCATTTCTCAAATGCTTCTTGCTGCCCACATTTAACAAGCACAGCAATTACAATATCTATGCCCCTAAAGCCTTCAGTTTCTTATACAGGATTTCACAATTGAGGACAAGGTATAGTTCTGGTGTTCTCTTTGCCTTACATTTATCACCTGCATTGGGTAGTGTTCACCAGATTTGATCAATATCAAATTGATCAAATTTTTATAACTTTCTATAACATCTTTCTATAACATCCTGGATATAATATGCCTTGGATTCATATCAGACTCTGTTGTTTTATCTCAGTGACAATCAACAAATAAGTTGCAGCCCTCATAGTCCCTTCATAAATTCTGGCCTCCGTTTTGCTTCAGTAATTTTCTTTAGAAGGTAATGGTTATATCTATTCTAGTTCAACTCAGGTTTTACCATACATATCCACATAAAATACTTGCCAAATACTTTTCATTGTAGTTGCCAAAGGCAATGAGAAAGCAGAAATTAGCCCAAATAACCTGCATCTGATTTGCATCTATTTAACTCAATATGTACTCAATCTGCAATTTACTGCCAAATTTTTGTTTTGATCAGTATTCACAAAATATGCACATAATTTGTGGATTAGGTCTCTCTTATGTGAAGTACAAATATTACAAAAATTAACATTTTCAGTATGTGCTTGTTTTTTAGAAAACCAGCAAGAGGAAGGATAATTTAAAATACAAACCTTTTAGAAAAAGTATATTCCATAATATAGGAAGACTGTAAACCCTGTATTCTTCTCATCTTCTCAGATTATAAAATATACAGCTGTCTTTTGTATAGTGGCCAGCTTCCTGAAAGCCAGGATTGAATTCATCAGTAACTTCATTACTACTGAGGAATGGAGCCAGAAATGTGTTTCTTCTGTTTCTTCTTCTTGATTAACTAGAAGAAATAAAATTCATCATCCTAAAATTTTCAACCTAACACCAATAATTTCTCAATTGCCAACTTTGATAAATCTTTTCCTAATCTTTACCCTTCCTGAGAATGCTTTGATTTTAAAAGAAAATTCTTTCCATATTATTAGATGCTACTATAATTTACTTCCTCCTCTCTTCATATTTTTTTTATTGAAAATAAATGGATCTGATGGTTCTATTTCCCAAGGAGATCAGGGAAAAAGGAAAAGGACCTTGTCTCCTATCCTTATTGATTTCTGAGTCAAAGAGGCCCTGGAAAGAGACATCATGAAGAGCATAAAGGGACAGGAAGTGGGTCTTTCATTTCCTGGAAGAAGGGACTCTGGAGGATGGGTTTGGCTTTGGAATAATTCAGCCTGCTCATAAGGTAGGCAGCTGAAAGAGGTAGGTGGCCAAGCCACTTATGCTTTTCTCTCTCTGGTGGGCATTTTGCTATTTAATAAATAATAATTATAAAATTAAGATATGGTCTTCAGAGAATTTTAATTGTAACATTGCTTTATTTATTTTCCCAGCCAGTACAGTGTCTGACACATAGTATATAATTTTCACAAAAAAATCCAAGATTTAAAAATTTTTGAGAGAAATTTCAAAAAAAGGAAGCTCGCTAACTCCCCAAATCAAGAAAAGTGAACTATTTGAAGAAAGAGCTATAAAGAAGCCTGCAGAAACCACACATTGCATCGAAGGTCCAGAATGAATTTTGGATATAATTAATTGAACTAAAGGGGGTTGATTGAACATATTTATTTTGAATGTAAACTCTTATGCCAAAGGGGATTGCCCCCAATTGGCTTTTTATCAATGCACCTACCAATCATTGGTTTTGCTCTTTTTCTCTTTTATTTTCTTCTTATCCCCAAATTATCAGTCAGGATCTTGTGAATTCTTTTGATAAGAGTTACACTCTCAGAGGATGGGAGGTAGATCCCACAGACACTGCCCCCTGGTCAGTGCTAGGCAATTTGGAAGCTGTGATTGGTTCCTGTGATGTGGGAGAGAGACAGGAAGTGACATGGAAAAAGGACTATAAAAGGCAAGACCAAGGAGAAGAGTCATTCATTTCATTCCTTGGCTCTTTTGACAAGGAGACTGACTCTCTTAGGTAAGGAGGATTCTGCATGATTCTGCTCTGGAGGCTTTCTGGGTGGATGACTGGAACTGAAGGAAGAGGCTTACACTGGTGAGACCCAAATTAAAGAGGTTATTGGACTTCCACTTGGAGATTGGGACCTGAGGGAGCTTTTGTCAGAATTGAGCTGAATTTCTTCAGATCAGCAATTATAGGGTGTTTAGTAGGATATTTAGCTAGGAAATATTTTCTACTTTCCTCTTAAATTTCTCACTTTCTAAGTCCACAAAAATGTTGATTTGACATGTTTTCATTTTTGTAAGTCTTTTTAGATGTATAGCTTAAATACAGCAGATTCTGGGGTTTTTATCTGTTCTTCCACTCTTATTTCATTGGACTGAAATTCCTTTATATTTAAAGGTGTGATTGTTGGTCTGTATTTTTCTCCATTTAAAATTTTTTTTTTATTCCTTTCCTTTTTAAAGTTTAAGTATCCTGTCCATGATTCATTTAATTTATACTATTTTGGTGTTAGTTTATTATCCCAGGTATTCTCTTCCCTGGTTCTTATTATATCTGAAGCTCTTTGAATTTACTTAATTTCTATTTATCTTTGTTTTTGGTTATTTATCCATTTATTTCCCTTTTCTAATTCTCCCTTTGATGCAGTGGAGTAATATTCTTTTGTTGTGCACTTTTCCAGGTTTTTCTTTGCTTTGCCCTTATTCTTCCCTTCTTGTATACTTTGAAGTTTATTTTTGGAGTAATGATTAATTTACTTATTCTCAATTGTGTTCCTCAGGAAGGTAAAGCTTCTTGCATACCAACTTTGCTTCCCTTTACTATTTCCATTATTGTTTTTACACCTTATTCCATCCTCCCTATTTCTGTTGTGTCTTGCCCAAGACACACCAATTTATGAAACTCTGTCATATGAAAGCCAAGGTACAAGACCCAGTTCTACTCCTGGCATGAATTATCTGTACCCTGGTAGGGGAAAGATCATGTCATTCTTTCTCTGGAGTACATCATAGTTCTGGGAATACAATTTCTGAGAATATGGTTCTCTTATATGCAAATACCTCCCAAATGATATCCATGACTTCATACCTCCCAAGAAATTCCCATCTCTTTCAAGCCATATATTTTCTACTACACTTGAATGTTCTTTAGTGACATTTTCTCTTTCCTGGGGTGAAAATTCCTATTCTACTTTGAGACCAGTTCCATACTCCCATTGTTTTTCTCTCACAGCTCTAATCCTGAGAGTAATTATTACTCTTCACTATGGACTCAGTTCATCACTTACACCCACTCTCCCAAGTCTCTTATCTCTCTCTCTTGTCTCCTCATCCTATTAACTTTTGTTTCCTCTTTCCCTAACCCCTCTTTTAAAATCCTTATTTTTCCTGTGTCAATGTCTAGGACAATCTCTTTTGTGGCACCATAAAGTTACTGAGGCCTTGCAGGGTTCTGAGACATATTGCAATCTCAATGCCATCTGCAAACTTGACTATGTGGAAAACCTTTTGTCTATAGGGAATAACCCTTACGTATTTGGATTTTGTGCATAATATTTCATGACACCATAGTACATTTTTCAAGGAGTCTATCATAGTTTAGGCCTTGTTTTATGTGGATACTCTGCAATGATGCTCAAAACAAACATATTTCCATGACCTATCATTGAATCCTATACTAAGATCTTAACATAGATGCAAAACCATTGCAGTAGTACCCTTAAAAATGTATTTTTTCTATTGAACTACAGAGAGTGATTTTTTCTTTTTTTTTGTAAATAAGATCAGCAAGATTCTTTATCTCTTTCAACCAATGATGTAACTATCACTACTACAGAAAACTCTTTTTAAGCCTTCTCATATTTTCATCAATACACTCTGAATATAATGATGCTCAAAAACATTTGTCAAGATGAGAAAGTATTTCACTGGGTAATTTCATTTGTTTTCAAATACCTTGTCATAATAGTGTAAGTTGTTCTTTTGTTTTCTTTTGTTGTCTCTCCCCACTGTAACTAGTTTAATAATCTGTAAATTGAAGTAATTAGACTATATTACATTCAACAAACATTTATTATGTCTAAGTTTAAGGCACTAGGTTAGAAACTGAGAATATACAGAAAAAATAGTTTCTGCCCTTGAGAACCTTAAATTCTACTGGGTGATTCAAAAGGAAAACAAGGTAAGTTTACAATAATATTTGATTGTGTAAAAAGAGAGCACTGACAACTAGAGGGAACATTGAATATGAAAGTTCTTTGGAAAATAAAAACCCAATTCAAATATCGTGGTTTAAAATAACTATAAAGCAAATACTCTGACCCATAACTTTTGAGTTTACAAAGATTGGGTTCAATTTTAGAACCAGATTACTAATTACTATTTGTTTTTTGTTTTACTCGAGATTTCTCAAAAATTAAAAATATGGGCCACATATATTTGTTCACAAGTACTTCTATGCCAGTATATATTGCAGAAAAGGGATATAACAATAAAAAAGGGCAAAGTTTGAGTCTGTGATGGGTTTTTCTCTTCTGCTTCTAGGTTAAAGGAATTTGTTGCTTCTCTCCAGTTTTGGTCCAAGAAGTCCTTTGCTATGAACCCGTCAGGTGATGTCTATAGTTCCTTTCATTTTTAAAATTTAGGATTCCCTTCTGTAATATTTTTAAAGTCACCCTTGAACCTATGAAAATTGTGTTACCTCCAGCATGGAATAGTTTGCATCCACTGAACTTGTCTAAAAAAAAAATCAATAATAGTCAATATTTTGTCTCATCTCCCATTTTGGTGGGAGTATTATCCCTTTAAACAGGTCAGGCTGGTGCTGCTATAATTGCACAGAGTTAAGTCTTCTCTCCTTTTTTTTTTTTTTTTTTTTTCTTTTCTTCTTTAACATTTCTCTCTACCCCACTCCCAATACCCCTCTTCTGTCCCTCCCTCCAAATGTTTTATTTATTAAGAACACAAAGGTGGTGAATCCCAAGGAAGCTAAGGTTGGCCTGCAGGCTCAATCCTGCTGCTTGGCCCTGGAAGCCTCCGCGTTGGCCCGAAGAACGGCTCCTGGGGAAGGGTATGGTCTCTGCTGGAACAGGGGTCCAGCTGCTGTGGTGTCTGCGCCTGTCTTTGCTTCGTTCTTCTTGGGGAGTCCTGTTGACCAGGTGCCCCGGGGGGCATCCGAATAGGTGCTGGGGTCCATGGGATCCAATTCTTCGTCCTTGCGGCTGGCCTTCTTGCTCTTGGGGTAGGGAGCCAGCTCCTCCCGGCGATGGTAGCGTCTCTCTTTGGCTTCCTCTCTCTCCAGCTTCTCATAGCCACGCTCAGCCTTCTCATACCTGTGGTCCGCCTTGTCATAGCCTCCTCCTCGGTCAGACGGCTTGTCGTAGCCGCGGTCTAGCTTCTCGTAGCCACGCTCTGGCCTCTCGTAGCCTCGGTCCGGCTTCTCGTGGCCGCAGTCCATCTTGTCTTCCGGCTCCAAGTTGCCCTTGAGTTTCTTAGCCGCCTTGGTAATGACCGAGCTGGGGTCGTGGGGATTGAGCCAGGACACGAGGTCTGTCTCCACGTTCCAGTAGTAGGGAAGGCCGCACACTGGGTCGAAGACTTTGTACCAGTTGGGAGGAAGGCCTTCCAGGCGAGTGGCCTCGTAGTCCACGGGATCATCGTCATAGTTCTCGGCAATAATTTCTTCCTCTGGCTCAGGTTCCACCAGCTTGAGGAGCCCTCGCTTGGCGAGGCGGGTCTGGAGAGCGGCAGGGAGCGGCATGACTGCGAGGTCGAGAGAAGGGAGGTGACCTGGTAGTGGCCAAATCCCTCCACCTTTTTCTCAGCCTCCTCCGCTCCTTTTGCCCCTTTTTATCTGGTTTACTGGGGAAGATATCCCAGGCCGGGCGCGCTGAGGCGCTGGTCCAGTGACGTCACTACGGTTTTGCTCTTCTTCCCACCTCCGGACTCAACGGGCGCTGGATAGAAGAAGCTGGCACGTGAGGCACCGCCCCCTTAGGAAGAGGGAGGGACTTTTCAAGGAACAGTGGAATGCGCATGTGCAATTGCAGTGGAGGCGGGGTGGGGGTGGGGGAAGGAAGGGTAATGATCCTATAGGACCTTGGAAGGGACACCCTCTGGGAGTTCTACTTATTCCCTCCTTTCTCCCCAACCCCGACCCCATCCTTCTATTTTAGTATTGATTTTTTTTGACTTTTGTACCAACCAGAAGATGATTTTACACACATAACTGATTTTGAAATAATTCCTAGATTGGTAATTGGTATCTTTCTATAGCATATAGCCAGAGGCTCTCTTTTTCTCTCACTGTATCTTTCTCTGCAGTGCCAAATAGGATTTTTGTTGTTTTTGCAAAGTGAACTATGAGGTTAATTAGCTAATCAAATGCAGTTCATTAAGCGGCAAGGCAGCACTTACTTTATTCAGTGTTTCACCTTGTTAGAACAAACACTCGACTCACCTTACATGACTTGGGAGTAAAACGGAAAATTTTAAATCAGGAGATTTTTTGAACTCTTAATATGATTCGACTACATTTATAGTTTCCACAAAACTTAAGTGTATTAAAAAAATGGTAATACTAAGAGTATTAGAAACGTATAGTATTGAAAGCAGTACTTTTCACCTATGCATAAAAACAAATAGACAGCTATATGGTTTGAAATGAGGCAAAACAACCAATGGACTCCTGCTCAAAGGTACCAAGTATTCTACCTGACATTTCTATATTACTATCTATTATAAAGTATTATACTATCAGTATAAAGTTCTTTAAGGTGTTACAAAGCACTTGCCCTTCTTGTCTGGGTTAAGATATTAATAAAGGCTCTTAAAAATATAATTCTGGAGGTTCAGCTATTATACTTATGTATTTTCTTTGCTCTAGTATTGGGATAAGTTTTGATGGAAGATGGTAAGAATGGGAATTGTGATTGGTCAGTCAGTCAACAAGCATTTTTTAAGCATTTACTAAGTGCTAACCACCATACTAATTGGGGAAACAAAATATAAATAATAAGTAAGTAGCTAAAAATATATAGAGAGACTGGTGGAATCCATTCTAAGAGAGTACATAAAATATAGGTCTGGGACAATAAGTTACATCAAATACAACTTGATAAATGGGATAATATTTGTAAAAAAATCTTAGCAAAATTAGTAGTAGGCTACACATAGTAGGGCTTAATAAATAACCTGTTCCCTTCTTCCCCTCTCACCAAATGGGAAGGCAAACCATAAACCTGGGCAATATGAAGGTTGAGTACTTTCAGGCCAAGACACTCAAAACAATGAGGGAATCCTGTACAGAAAGGAAGTGGTGTTATTCCTCAAAGTAACTGAAGGCTTCAAAATACTTTGTCTGCTATAGTTTCCCTGATTATAAGGTTCAGAATCTTGTGGTATATTTCTTATGGTGTCTATGAAATATTCATACCTTCAATCTATTATGAGCACACAGGATTTATAAGTCTGAAGAGACCTTGAGAGGACTTCTAACCTCTGGATAGGTGCTAGACCAATTCATCTTAATAGATATGTCTGTGCTATTTTTTAAAAAGACTTTTAGGAAGGACATTATGCAATCTCTCCTAGCAGCCTATTTCAAAATTTAACAGCTCTTATTATGAGAAAGTACTCTGTTATATTTAACCTTTTGCAGTCCTTTAATTAAGCCCATTCCCTCTTTGTGCAAGAATGTCCAAGATAATAAATTTAATTGCAGTAGATCCTCACCATTTCAAGGGGATATGTTCTGAAAATTCCCTGGGTAGACAAATCCTTAGACTCAGTAAGTCAAATAATCAATAAATAAGCGTTTATTAAGTGCATACTATGTACCATGCACTTAGCTAAGCCTGGAGGACACGAAGACAAAAGTGAGAGCTTCTACTCTTAAGGAGATTACATTCAAATTGGGAAGATAACATATATGTGTATATATATATATGTATAATACATAGGTACACATGTATGCATGTGTATATGCAAGACAAATTAATATCTATATGAATAATCTTGGACAATAAGGTGTTGGGCATCAGGGAAAGGAGTAGGAAAAGGAAAGGTTCCTTTCAATAGGTGGCACATGAGCTGAAGCTGGAAACTTGCTAAAGGATGAAACCATTGTCTGAGATTTAGATTATGTGTAGAGGACTCTAAATTCCAGGATAGTTGAAAAGTTCTGAGTGATTAAGTAGGTGTGAAGACACTGATTTTTGTTTACTTTGGAGGGTGTGAACATATTTATGTCTTTTGAGATGACTTGAGCAGATCTCTTAATTAATGAAAGCCTGAGTAATTAAAGATTCACACTTCATGAGGGAGTCTCAGCTTTGTATTGGCTCCATCTAGAACAGTGTACCTATTATCCCATACAATATTCTCATTTCTTTAAACTCATCAAATTGCCAATGCTTTGCTAATAAGTCTCAAACATATTAATAATGTAAGCTATTACTATATTAGCGGACATTTATATAAGCTTTTAAACCAAGAAAGAACTGTATATCAATTATTACCACCTTTCCCCAAAGACCTGATATTTTCCTTCTGTCTTCTCACTTTCAGTCCTCTCAGGCCCACAATCTGTACCTTAAAATTTTTCTCCTCACTTAACTTAGAGTTGAATTGTACTTATCTAACTTGTCTAGTTATTGATCTAATTATTACATAATAAAATGTTTTGCATTACGATATGAATGAGTATTAACTTTCCCAGTGGGTCAATTGTATTTAAAAGATGAAATCCCTGAACCAAGTGAATCTCATTATGTGTTTATGTGTAAGAGGCAATGCACTGTGTTAGTGGGTGGACATCCATTTCTTGCCACTCAGAGCCTCTAGTAAGATCCTCTTTGTTGTTGCCCCTACATTCACCAGACATATGGAACAGTCAATAAACCTTTAGTAAGTGTTCACTATTTTGCCAGGCACTTTACTCAACACTGGGTAAACAAAGGGGAAAAGACAGTCCCTGTCCTGCAGGAGCTTACAATCTAAATGAGGAAAGACAAGATATAAAAGGAAGCTAAAAATAGAAGGGAAAGGTAACTGGGAAAGGAAGAAAGCCTCCTTAAATGCAGATTCTGGAAGGAGCTCTTGGCTTTCCACCTCCAGTAAATAGGCCTCTTCCTTTTCTTCCACCTCTACCCACCTACAGAGAGTATTGTAGAGGTATGAAATCCAGAGATGATTTAATCTCGAAAGGATTATTGAAAAGTGAGTCTGAAGCCTTTAAAGTGGCCCTACTGGATGAGGAGATGGTGGAGGCCTTATGAAGTTTAGAGAAGTTCAGCCACAGTCCATCTTTACCTAAAGATAGGCTCAGGAAAAGCTGGGTGGAGCACAAGTGCCCACACTTAGATTAGCCAACAAGTAAGAGAATTCACAAGTCACTTACTTAGAGAGCTCTACCCTTTTAACTCAATCAGTCAGACACTTGTGAATCCTTTGATAAGAGTTTACATCCTCCAAGGATGAGAGGTAGATCCCACAGACACTGTCCCCACTGGGCAGTGCTAGGCAATTTGGAAGCTGTGATTGGCCCCTGTGAAGAGAGGAAGGGACAGGAAGTGATGTGGAAAAAGGACAATAAAAAGTCCTGAACTTCCTGTCCATGGAACCTTTGGCTTGAATCTTTCAGCTTGGAGCTTCTCCTGGTGACTTGGCTTTTGGAGGTGGCTTTGGACTTGACCTTTGTAAAAGGGAATTCTTGGTTATCTTTGAGTTCACACTTGTTAAAAGGGAATCCTTTATTCTCTTTGCCTAGTTGGAGTTAACACTTTGGTTGGCAATAACTTTGAATCAACCCAAGCTTGAACTAGGTGGGAGAAGCTTGAAAACCACTTAATGAATTCACACCCTCCCTAGTACTAGGTGAGAAACCAACAAGATACTTGGAGAGTTCCACTCTTTTTTCTAACTCAAACAGTCAGAAACTTGTTCACACCCTCAGAAAGTGTGAACCTTTTTGATGAGCATTCACACCTCCAGAAGGTGCAAACTAGTTCCCACAAAGACCATCCCCTGGACAGTGCTAGACAATTTGGAAGCTGTGATTGCTGTGAAAAGGGGCAGGGACAGGAAACCACCATAAAAGCTATGAAGGAAGGCTGGTGAAGGCTTCTGGAGAAGATGTTCTGGAGAAGGAAGTCATCTGGCTGAGTCTTCTAGCTTTCCTGGTTCGTGGAGGAGTGCTGGCTGGGACACTGAGAACTTGGTGAGCCTGCTCTCAGTATCTTCTTTGGAATTCCACATGGTGAGTTTAAAGACTGAATCTTCTTGAACTTCTCTTAAGGAACTTTCCTTTAATAGAGACTCTGTGAATGAAGCTTTGTTTCATTCACCTTGGGGCCTCTGGCTCTCTGACTCTCGGCTGAGGGTTAATTAGATTCATCTAGGGGATCACAGCAATTTACCTACTGTGTTAGATTCCTATTTCCTTATTTCTTCTACCTCTTCTCAGTTGTAAATAAATTCCCATAAAAGTCAATTTTGACTTGAGATTATTCCTTAATTGGGGAAATTTCCCCTGGCAACCACCTTTTAATATATATGACCAAAAAACCCTTTCCCCCCTTACAACTTTGGCTTGGACCTTGACTTTGGCACTTGGACTGTTTCTTGAAGGACTGCTCTTGGATCTTCTCCTTTGGACTTCATCTTGGGTGAGTGAGTAGCTGGTCTTTTTTCCTGGCTTCTGGAGAGATTAGTTCTGGAGAGGCCTTCCTTTCCTGTAGGAGGCTGTGTAGGTGGAACCCTTGCATCAGACACCACAGGTCCTCTGGCTGAGGCTTAAGGAGCCCTGCCAGGGCTGAGCCAGACACTGGAGCAGCATTTAGTGTGATAGGCTAGACATTTTCTCTACCCTCTTCTTAGATCTCTCTACTTTCATTCTTTACCTTTTTGTAAATAAATACTACTAAAAGTCATTTTGACTTGAGCTATAATATTTTAAATCGGCGACCACAATATTACCTTAGAATTCTCATATTTGCATAAAAACCTAATTTCAAATTCTTACATTAGTAACCCATGTGATTTTGGCCAAGTCATTTAACTACTCTTAAATCTTCACTTTCCTCATTTGCAAAATGAAGAGGTTGATGACTAAGACTCCTTTTAGCTCTGAATCTCTCATCCTATAAATAAGAATATTGTCCTAGAATGATTCATTATGTATATAATATATATTTAATATACGTACTTAAAATTAATA
The DNA here is from genome assembly GCF_016433145.1 of Gracilinanus agilis. Lineage (NCBI taxonomy): Eukaryota > Metazoa > Chordata > Mammalia > Didelphimorphia > Didelphidae > Gracilinanus > Gracilinanus agilis. Next base: position 387,866,745 of record NC_058132.1, on the reverse strand, counting down.
ACTTCACTCCAAATAGGTAAAATAGCTGCCCTTTCCAACTATGTACTAGGTTAGCTATAAAATACTTACACTAAAGAGGAGGAGGAGTAGAGATTATGAGCAACTAGGTGGTTCAGTAGATAGAGTATATGTTAGTCAGGGAGAACTGAGTTCAAATCTCACCTCAGATACCTACTGGTTGTATGACAATGAGCAAATCACTTAACCTTTCTTTTTTTCCATTTTTTCACATAAAAAATGAAACTAATAATAGCACCTAACTCATAGGGTAGTTGTACAATTAAAATGACATATGTAAAGTGCTTCGCAAACCTTAAAGTACTATATAAAGGAAAGATCTTATTATTATTCACTCATATATCTATTAAATATCTTGTTATTATTCACTCACTTATTTAACTGATAGAAATGCTAAAGTATACCAAGTATGAGCCTTAGTTTTTTGAAACACTATTTCCTACTATATTAACCATGTCCAAATGATCATGTTGCCTAAATGTGAAGAAACGTTTTTTAAGTTATAAACTTGATATACAAGGGCTTAAATTACACAAGTTTTATCAGCTCTCTGTACTCCCAAAATACTTTCAGTTTGGTGGGTATTTGTGGGGGGCAGCGTTGGTTGCAAAACTGCACCCTTTATCATTTCAGCAGTCATCAGTCTGAAATCACCAATGCTTTACTTTCTTTAAGCATGTAAGCCATTTTGAATGTCAAAGGGAAAGAGGAAATCATGTTTATACTCTAACATATTTGTAACATAACTTCAATCAGGATAGTCTCAAAGGGGAAAATGCACTGGCCCAGGGACAATTCTCAATTACTTTTTACATCACAGCTGGATAATTTCAGCCTATCTCTAGCTCATCAAATGACACAGTGGGAGGCATGGTTTGAAAGGAACATAGAGAATTGTTATCCAGCACCAGCTGGGTAGAGTGGAAAGAAAGGAAACATTCATTGTATTTTGAAAGTGTGCAAAGCATTCCAGATTGCCTTGAAAGAGGCCTTTAAAAGTCAGAGAGGTGAATAATAGTCTATTAGGGAATGGGCCTTGTGCCACCCTTAGTGTTAACAACACTTCAACTACTATTGCCTCTGGTGGTCAAAGCAATAACTTTTTCTGCCCCACAATTGCACTGAAATGGTATTAAAAAATTTTTAGGTTTCTTATACATGGAATAGCAAAGTCATTGGGAAGGTATTCTGTGCTATTCAAATATGTACATAGATGAAGCAAAGAAATACCACAATATCTCCATTAATTGAAATGTTCAGGGAAATTAGTGTTCTGATTAATTAAATTTCCTTTTTTATTCTAGCCACGGTGCAGAATGTAAGATCAAATTTGGCCCCAGACACTAACTAGTTGTGAGACCCTAGGCAGGATATTTAACCTTTGCCTACTTCAGTTTCCTTAACTGTAAATTTGGGATAAAATTAGCCCCTAACCGCCAAGGATTATTATAAAGAACAAATGAGACAATTAAAATAATATTTGTAAGGCACTTACCATTTAATAAATGCTTATTTCCTTCTTTTTCCTTTCTAAGAATTAATCAAAAAATTAGGTTTGTTTTAACTTTTACTGTTGAAAGACTTTCTTAAATGTATATGTCCACTTTCTTAACTCAGTAACTACCTTGCATTGGATCTAATTCATTCTTTGCTGTTTTAGGGCCTTGGAGATCCACAAAATCATCATTTAAAAAATGTGTATTTATTTATTTTATTTAGAATATTTTTCCATGATCTCTTTGGGATTCAAACTTAGTAGTGGCATTACTGGATCAAAGGGTATTCACTATTTGTAGCCCTTTGGGAATAATTAAAAACTGCCCTCCAGAATGGTGGATCAATCAGTTCACAGCTCCACCAGCAATGCATTAGTGTCCCAATTTTGCCACATGCCCACTGACATTTATCATTTTCCTCATTTCTTCATATTTGAAAGTGGTTGAGAGAGGCAGCAAGGCTATGGATAAAGAGTTGGCTTTGGAATAAGGAAGATTGGATTAAAATCTTTAGTATAGGACACATATTGGTTGTTGGATCCTAAGCTAGTAATTTAACATCTCAGGAATCACATGTAACTCTCTTTGAGACTATAAGTTATGAAGCAAGTGCTGACCTGCAGAGTAGGTAAACTCATGAGAGATGGGGGTGGGAGGGGAAAAGGGAGACAGAGACAGAGAAAGACAGGTGGAGGAATGAAAAAAAGGGGAACAATTTACAACAGAAATTCAAAGGAACAATGATTATGCAAAATTGTGCTTTGGCAGCAAAGAAGAAATTTCTTTCTTTCTTTCTTTCTNTCTTTCTTTCTTTCTTTCTTTCTTTCTTTCTTTCTTTCTTTCTTTCTTTCTTTCTTTCTTTCTTTCTTTCTTTCTTTCTTTCTTTCTTCCTTCCTTCCTTCCTTCCTTCCTTCCTTCCTTCCTTCCTTCCTTCCTTCCTTCCTTTCCTTTTTTTGTAAATTGGATCTTAGAATGAAGCTGAAAGAAGGAATCTTGGGAGAAAAAAAATAAAGGACAATCCCAAAGATGAAAAATATGAAAGCATTTATTGGTATGATTCTGATAAGACTTTGAATTTCCTTTGAGGAATGAAAATATTCCTGTTTATCAATCACTGACTGTACAGGTGGCCTTAAAATGATCCCTAATCTTGACTCATGACTTAAGATTTGTAGCATGTCCAAGGAGCCTTGTTGTAGACCAAGGCACTGTTGGAACTGGGGAAGCTTGAATTACTTTCCTATATTCCCTTAATACCATTTAGTACTGTCTGTGAGTAGACTTGGAAGAATTTAGATTAATTCTGTTCATCAAGTGGATTGATCTGGGATCAACTCTGGGTCTTCAGCCAAAGAAGGTATAAAGTAAGCAGGAGAACTCAAGTTGGGAACTCTTGGGACCCTAGAAAACATTCTTGATAGTTATTTTTTAACTCCCTTATGAACCTCTTAATAGCTGTTATCTTCCTGTGGATTGTTTTTTGGGGAGGCCTTGGACACTGATTTTACCTGGAGATATTTGAATTAAGTATATTTTATTTAAAAGATTATTTAAAACCTTAGGATCCAAGTGATCTATTTTACCAGATATGCAATCACAATGAGAACAAGTATATTTGCCTAGATATAATCAGGTATAATTTCTCAATTCAAAAATTTACTAAATACCTATATGTACAATGTATTTGTCTCAGCAAAAGGAATTTTTTAAGAAAAGGAACAAAACCTCAAGAAGCTTACATTTTATTGGAGTAATATACAATGTACAGAAGTAGGTAAATATAAGGTAGTTTTAAGGGGAAATATTAGCAACAGGGGTGGAATGCAGGGTCAAAAAGTTTCCTTAAAGAGCTGATAACTGAACTGAGCTTTGAAGAAAGCAGAGGATTCTTGGAGGTTGAGGTGAGGAAAGAGAATTCCAGGCATGGGAGACATTCTATGCAAAATTACAGAGACAATCACACTCTAGCTAAGTGCTAGATACAAACAAAGGCAAAAGACAATTCTTGCTGTCCAGGAACTCACAGTCTGATAGGAAAGACAACACGCAAGTACTATGTATTAATTTATAACTAAGACAAATTAGAAATAATTAATAAAGGCAAGACTAGGAATGTGTGCAAGGGGGATGAGATGAAATAAATAAAGTTGGCAAGGTATATTGTGAAGGGACTGTAATGTCAGGCTGAGGCATCTGAATTTTATCCAAGGAGGCATGGTTGGGCATGTGCTTCAGGAACATTATTTTGGCAGCTACATTTATAATAGAGAGGGAAGAAACTTGGAAGTAAGGGGACCAATTAGCAGGCTGGTGCAAAACCCTAGACTAAGGGTATGAACTAGAATTACAACAATATGAATTGAGTGAAAGGAATGGTGGCAAGAAATTTTGTTTAGATGTAATTAACAATACTTAATTGCTTGAATATGGAGGTAAAGGGCACAAGAGAGGAAAAACAGTCAAGGATGACTTCAAAGTTGTACATCTATTTTTTTTAAACCCTTAACTTCTGTGTATTGGCTCCTAGGTGGAAGAGTGGTTAGGGTGGGCAATGGGGGTCAAGTGACTTGCCCAAGGTCACACAGCTGGGACGTGTCTGAGGTCAGCTTTGAACAGGACCTCCGGTCTCTAGGCCTGACTCTCAATCCACTGAACTATCCAGCTGCCCCCCAAATTGCACATCTAGATAGTGCCATCCACAGAAATAGTAGTTTGTTAAGAATCACTATTTTGGGAAAAGATAATGAATTTGATTTTGGATGGGTTAAAATTGAGATGCCTGTGAGACATCTAGCTGGAGATAGGTAGAAGATGGACCAAAAGAGATCCAAAAAATGAAAACCACTGTGTCCCCTGGAAGAGGGAATGTTCACCAAGAATCCTTGAAATGGGAGTGAATGGCAGACAGTATTGAAAAGCTTAGAGAAGTAGGAAAGGATGAAAAAAATATTACATTTAAAAATTGGTACTCTTAGAAAAGACAGTTTAGGATAAATGAATGGGTCAGAAATCAGATTATTCTAGATTGAGTTATGAGTAAGAGATAGAGGCACCAGTTAATAGGATTTTCTTTGGAGTTTTGCAGTGAAAGGTAAAAGAAAATTTGAGGGGATGGCAGGGTCAAGTGAAAGTGTTTTTGTTTTTGTTTTTGTTTTTCTAGTATAGCACTTCTTCTAGGAGTACTTTTCCCACGGAGCATTCACATTTATAGGTTTGGGTTCCCAGAGATCAGCTGACTTCTGATTATTCCCTTCAGTATTCTGTGGGTTCTTCTGAAGAGTTGTGGTCTTTTGGTACTCTGATCCTGAGCATCCAAAGGGTTGTTTTCCATTGTCAATCAACCAGTTGACCTCCAATAGTGTTTTTAAAAAAGGAGTTTACTAAGATAATGTGATAAGAATAGTTGGTATAAAACATTTCCCCTCAAGACTAGGGATATGTTCTCCCCTGTCACCCACCAGATCCTGGGGAGAGCATATAGTACAATTGGTCAAACAACAGGTAGAAAAAATGGGGTAAAGGAGAGATCTTTTGGCTCCCCCACTTTTGTAGTATATGAATGAAGTTCTCCCTTTATGTAAATCTCTACTGAGCTCTAAGCTAGAATCTTTTCTTATTATGAAGGTGTCTTTTTTTTTTTAACCCTTCCCTTCCCTTTTGGAGTCAATACTGTGTATTGGCTCCAAGGCAGAAGAGTGATAAAGGCTAGGCAATGGGGGTTAAGTGACTTGCCCAGGGTCACACAACTAGGAAGTGTCTGAGGCCAGATTTGAACCTAGGACCTCCCATCTCTAGGCTGGGCTCTCAATCCACTGAGCCACCCAGCTGCCCCCTATGAGGTTGTCTTGATCCCTGAAACTACTGCCTGTGGTCTCCAAATGAATTTAAGATCTCCTGAACTCACTAGGTTTCATGGGCACTCCTTTCTTAGAATTCTTTTTTATCAAAGATAAGGAAATAATAGTGCAAAAGAAACCCATGCCATGTGCTCACTAATACATAGTCTCTGTGGTACCAGCCCCTCAAAGCAAATGCTCCACACTCAGGGTTGTCAAAGAAAGACACTAAGGTGCTTGATCATGCCTTTTGTATACATACTTAGTTCTACATCAGCTGTTTCTGAGTTATTGGTTGTTCTGGCTTTATAGCCAAGCAGAAGTCTTCATCATCATGTTGTCTCACCCCTCAGGCATCTGAAAACTAGCTAACAATAATTTACTTATGGACCGATTACAGACAAAGTCTATCTGCTTATGCTTTAAGGATTGAATTTTTGTAGAGTGCTCCCCTTATGTAAGGAAAACCTGAACATGTTTGTATGCAATGAGGAGATGGGCTAATAAATGAGGAGAGATTAAACCTAAGAGAATGATAGGGGCAATTCTGTGCATTGGAAGTATTATTTTGACAAAGGAAAGACTTCAAGCAGGAATATCAATACTGTGCTTTCACACACACACACACACACACACACACACACACCTATATTAGCTCATTTTGGAGCTAACTGGGATGGACTGGGAAAATAGAGAAGGTTAGAGAGTGATTTTGGAAAGACAATAAGTGTAGAGGAATGGGGGAGAGAGAGAGAGAGAGAGAGAGAGAGAGAGAGAGAGAGAGAAGGATATCAAATTGTAATCAAATGGAAAATTTTAAAGATTTTTAAAAATCTCCTTACATTAATCCTATTCCACTTTTCATTGAGGAAATTAATTTTTTTAAAAAAGAAAATCTTTCAATATATAACTACATAGTCCAATAGAACAAGCTCCCACATTGGCCATTTATGTCTTTTTCTGCATCTTAAGTTCATCAGTTCTTAGTCAGGAAACGAGTAGCATATTTCATCTTCATACTTTTGGACTCGTAGTTTATTGTATTGATAAGAATTTCTAAACTTTGAAATCAACATTTCAAAGTTTTTTTCTCTATCATGTTATCATTGCATAAATTGTTCTCCTACTTCTGGTCACTTCACTCTGCATAGTTTCGAAGAAGTCTTCTACATTTTCTTTGAAATTTTCCGTTTCAAAATTTTTTGGCCAAATAACAGTCCATTACATTTATATACATAATTTATTTGTCTGTTTCTCACTGGGAGGACACCCCCTTAAGTTTCTGGTTTCTGACTACCACAAAAAGAGCCACTATAAATATTTTTTGTTCCTAGAAATTCTTTTCCTCTTTTTTATTTCTTTGAAGTATATCTCTTTTACTGATATATCTAGATAAAGCATGTTTATACTTAATTGTTTAATTTGACAACTTTTAGGACATAGTTCCAAACTGTCTTTCAGATTTGCTAGATCATACACAGCTCTACCAACAGTACACTAGAGTATTTGTTTTAAGAGGACATTATCCTCTTAAAGCAACCAGGCATTAAACATTAAGGATCCAAATGAAAGCCAAAGCTTTGGCAACATACAAAGAGCTCCTTATTGTAGGGAATTATACAGAGGTTCTCTTCCCACCCTCCCTTATCCAATAACTGGGAATATTAGGGATTTGCCTGTCTAAAAGAACTGTAGCTTAAGCCCAAAGATTTAAGCTAAAAGAAAGGTGGCAGAAACTATTTTCCCTTTTATGGGGAATAACTAGATTCTCAACTGAGAAGTCTGAACAAAGCTAGATACTAAAATGAGAAAGAAGCTTTACAACCTTGTACTCAGTGGCAGTACACTTGGCAGGGACAAGCAGTAACCATGGGATTCTTGGAGCACTGTCAAGAAGCATACCAGACAAAAAATAGGAAACATCTAGATGATTCTACAAATCATACTTATATATCTGTCAGAGAATAAATGTCTGGTAGAGATTTCAAGCCACAAGACCATTGGGAAACAAGCCCACTGGGAACATGATGATATCCCCACCTGATATCAGTGGTCTTGCAGTATTAAAGTAGGATGGCTGCTTTTCCACAAGTGAGGCTTGTCATGTTCATTGCATTTGCCCCTCCCTACAACAAATGTCCCAGCCACCACAATGCTTTCCTTAGGTGTACCATTCTTCCCTGTGAAAGTTTATATCTCTATGAAAGTATGTCCCAAGGTAATGTGGACAATAATATTTTACCACCATTTTTCTTATGCTATTTCATTGAATGCTTTTGCTTTGAATTAATTTTGTCCTCCAGGTTGAGAAAAAATATATATATTGGTAAGGGTTTTAAGCAATAGTTAATGGTGAATTTTGATCCACAGAACCTTAGGTATCTTTGTCTGAGTGACTAAAGTCTGGATTATAGAGTCAAATACTTCCTCATCTCTATCTCTCCTTTCTCAGAAGACTTCAGGAATAGTTGCTAATTCTACTTTTTCATCTTTTTTTTCAGTAGCCATCCTGGACAAAATCACCTTTTATCACTGACCTATTCTGGAAGCTTGGGGTGGGAGTAGAGAGTAGAGAAGGTAGGAGTAGGAATCAGAATATCTGGTTTGTCAGCAGAATTGATTTTTAAAAATTTGTTCATGCTGAATCTTCACAGTTTTTTTCTCATGGAACATAGTCTCTATTCTTTTCAATTTTTTTAGATAGATGAAACATTTGATCAGAGATAGGTAGTTTAAAGCTTTCTTATGAGTTACAATTCTAAATTAATTCAGTTTCTTTCTTCGACTTATTCTGGATAGCAGAATATTTAGAGGATCACTAGACCTACCTCACCCTCCTCTTGTTCACCCAATCCAAATCCACTCTTAAAAGTCATCTTCCCCAGGGTAGTTATCTAGTTTTAAAGCTAGATGGGCCCTTAGGGGGCAAGCTGCTTCCCCTCCCCAGGTCTTAGTTTCCTCATTTGTCAAAGAGAGATAAAATAACTTATGTTATGTCACCTAGTTGTAAGGAGAGAGTATTTGATGACTGATATGACCCAAGCCCTGTGAGTTTTTAGATAAAGAAACTAATGTAAGACTTCAGGCTTCATAAAATACTGAATTTCATACTGTCAGGGATCTTAGTGGCCATTTAGTACAGAGCCCCCTCATTGTTCAGATAAGACAACTGAGGGCTGGAAAATCCTATGAATTTGCCCAGTGGTTATCCAAGTAGTAAGTAACAGAACCAAAATTAGAACTTAAGTCCTCTAACTTATTTTCAATACTTTTTCCATGTACATGCTTCCCTTGGTCATAACTGTGACTATAGAAAACTTTAGAGAATAACTTGGAAGTCTTCAAGGCCATTCTGAGTCCCAATGATAGATTAGGGATTTTAAGAAATAAAGTAAGGCCCTTTGCTTAATAATATACTCAACTCTAGACATACCCATTTCCCATGTGATATTTTTCTGTAGCTAACATCATGGTGCAGAATGCACTGAGAGTTTAACTACTTGCTGTGAGGGTCATGATATACTCTCATTTATTTTATTCCAAGAGGCAGTAAACACTTTCTTAATTACAATCATAGCTACTCAGAATTATGCTAGTGACATGAAAGGGTTAATACTAATTCTAAAGGTGCCTCATTTGCAAGCAGTGCATACCTGAGACACTACTTAAAACTGGTTCATTACTTTTTAAAAAACAAGATTAGGATTGCTTCTGAAATTCAATCAGGGTCCATTGTCATTTTAATTCTTGCTGTAATTTATAATTTGTGCTAAATATATCTTAGTGTGAAAGATTATTGGTTTCCCCAGGGTGTGAGTGTGTGTGAAGATATCTGAATATACACAGACACTATTTGTAAAATTAATACAGGTTCAGAACAACTAAAGGCAAGGGAATACAGCTGCAAAATTTAAATAGTATTTTAATGAGGTACTAGTAGAAGACTCAGCAATTCAATAAGTAGAAGGGTCAGTTTTCATTCTGATTTGTAGTGACTTGTGTATATGACTTCTCTCTGTAATTAATGTTTGATGTGAAGGAGTTAGGTACTCCTATTACTGTTAATGTGACATGGCTGATAAATACCTGGCACAATTTGTCATGTTAATTGTAAAAATAGAGCAAAATCTCATTATCTCAACTTAGAAAAGGAATGAAAATTGCTGACATAAAACCAATATTTTCAATTCACTTGCCTCCTGCTACTGTCTCTTTCACCCTTTCTTGGTCTTGTTTATTATTATTATTATTATTATTATTGTTATTATTATTGCAATGTTCTACTAGCATAACACATTACAATCAAACTATCAATAAGTATTTCTTAAACACCTACTGTATACCAGATGAGGTGCTGAGAAATGCGTATACAAAGACAAAAATGAAATAATCCTTGTTCTAAAGAAATTTACATTCTCTCAGTGGAGATGTCATGTACACATAATATAAATAAATTATGTGCAATGTAATTTCAGTGAGGTCAGGTCCTAGGGGAGACTTCATGGTGTTTGAACTGAGATTTAAATGAATGAAACTGGGGATTCTAAGAAGCAAAGGTGAGAAGGGAATGTACTGAAGGTTTGGGATGGAGCTGAGTGTACAAGGGCACAGGCATGAGAGAGAAGAATTCTATGCGTGAGAAATAGCAAGAAGGATAGTTTGGCAGGAAAGTGGAAAGTGCAAAGGGAAATAATGTGTAATAAGCCTAAAATGACAGGTAGGTTGAGACTAGGTTGTGAAGCAATTTAAGCACTAGAAAAATTCTAGTGCTATTAGGGAGCCACTAACATTTATTAAGCATGAGAGTAAGATGGTCAGGCATTACTTTGACACCTATGAAAGTGTAGTTTTAAGAGGCAAGAGACTTGAAAAGGGAGAAAAAGGAGGGTAGAGGCATATACGTGCATGCATATTTGTACATACAAATTAGATTCAAAGGTGATGGAGAAAGCAGTAGGAATTGTAGAAATATTAAAGTCTTTCATATAGAAGGTGGTATGTTAGTTGTGCCTTGAAAACATTAGAACTTCTAAGAGATTGAAGGAGAGAATACATTATTACACTGGAATATTCAAAGACAGGGTGATGGAAATTGGGAGTGCCATGCATATGGAATGTGATGCCAATCTTGAACTGTAATGTACTTGAAAGGGAGTAATATATTCTAAAGGTAGAAAAGATTAGACATATGTTCTACATATATTGGAAAGGTAGTTTGGGGTCAGGTTTTGAATGTTTTTTAATGAAAAAAGGGAATTTTATATGTCATCCTAGAGGTAATTGAGAAGCACTGGAATTATATGAACAGGAAAAGGGAATATGGTTAGATCTGTGCTTTAGAAAAGCTACTTTGGTTACTGTCTAGAGAACAGAGTGGGAAAGAAAAAACAAAGGCAAGGAGAGTAATTAAAAGAATATTTTAATAGTCCATTTAAGAGTTGATGAGAGGCTGAAATATGATGCTTGCCATGTGAGTGAAGAGAAGTGTGGTGGATGAGATGGATGTGAACACAGAAATGACAAGATTTAGCAACTGATTGGATACAAAGGCGAGAGTGAGAAGTCAAGGATAATACAGAAGTTATTTATTTAACTGGCTCCCTTCAACATCAATAAGGAAGTTCGAAAGAGTAGGCTGGGAGAAAAGAACGAATTCTATTTTAAACACATTGAGTTTTAGATACATAAAATCTATTTTTGATTGTCCAACAGGTATTTTATGATATGAGACTGGAGCTCAGATAGATATTAGGGCTGGATGTCTTTTACATATGTATTTTATAATATTTATATGTGTACACATGCCACATATACATTTATACTATTTGGGAGTAATTAGAATAGGAATGATAATAAAACCCATGTTAGCTGATGAGATCACAAGGGATAATTTAGAGATGGAAGAGAAGAGAATCTCCAATGAAACTTCTCTATGCCCAAGTATATGGTTCACTGGTCTTCATAAATGTTGAAGCCAACCAAATGTGATAACCCTATCCATATATAAGCAAAGTAATTTTGGGATATGTAGTACAGGGCATAGTACTGACCCTACACATCTCCCTGTCTCTCTCAGTTGGGTTTAGGTTTATAAATAGGGTGGAGTGGCATTGGTGTTACCACTTTCTCTCAGAGTTGTAAGGTTAACCCTGGTGGGGAGAAATTACTATTTACAGAAAATTATGTGTACCACACACAACTCTAACTCTTAAACACCCACTGTGGTACTTCACATTTAAACAAATCAAGATGACATCATTAATTCTTGAACATGAAATAATTACAAAATAAGGTGATAAAAGCAAGAATAACCATACACAAATACTTTCCCCAGGAGCAAATATTGTCCATGAGGCTGAGGTATATTCTTTTACAGAAATCTAGTAGGAGAATCCATGTGCTTGAGATAATTCACAGCTCTGAAATACAAGTCTCAATACCCGTGGCCTCTTTAAGAAACAGTCTATACCATTGTTATCTACTGAAGTATCCAAAGGTACTGATACACTGAAAATTCACTCTTCTTCTGACACTGTCCCCATTTCTTTTTGGGCAGAATGGTTTCTTTGTTGATTGCTACTCTGAAGCAGCTAAAGCAGTATTAAGCTCTTTTAGTGAAAGGAGAGGCCCTAAACCTGGATTGGTTGTCAGGAAAAACATTTTTAACAATTGGAGCCACTCTAAAGTGTAATGGCTTGCCTTGAGAAGGGATACACTCCCCTGCCTTAGATGTCTTTGAGAACATGGTAGATGATCAATTGGTGGATATAATATAGCGTAATTACATATGAGTGGACTAGATGGCCACTAAAATCCATTCTAATTCTCATAATCTATGGGTCTACAGAGCTCTTCTGGACCTCTGCAGCATTAGATTTCTTAATAAAACAGTTCCTCTAAGTCAGGAATCTACTGAACAAATCTTGCGTTTTGCATTCAAAACGCTTCAGAATTTAGCCATCCCTTCCTCCCCTCCCTGCAATCTCACCCTCCAAGAACTCGTTGATTCAGTTACACTGACCACCTTGTTCCTTCAAAGATCTCTAGAATCTAGGGATTTTTCCTGTTGGTTACCCATTTCTACCTCCAGCTTTTCTTTTTAATCCTAGCTAAAATTCTACTTTCTACAGGAAGCTTTTCCTAATCTCTCTGATTCTATTGCCTTCCATCTGTTGATTATTATTTTCTTTTTCTTCTTTATATAGCTTGTTTTGCACATAGTCACTTGTGTGTTGTTTCTCCCACTATTGCTATGAACTCCTTGAGGGCAGAGATTATTTTTTCCTTTCTTTATATCACCAACACTTAGCACAATGCCTGGCACATTGGTTCTTAATAAATATTTGTTATCTGATTTACTTTTAAGTTTGGCGCATCTGGCTCTGAAGGTTTTCCCTTACTCAAGCCATAGGTGTCAGTAAAGAGAAGGAAGAAAATATATTTTTCACAATTTTTTTATGAAAGGGAATTTTCATAACATCCTCTGTGGGGCTAATGCTGTGCATGTTATCTTGTTAAAATGCAAAGCAAAAAGATTTCTAAGGGGTTACCACTTTTCAAACTGTAGGTGGCAGTAAAGGGCAAGGCAGCTTATATTTTCCATTTCCCTTCTACTAGACAATTCTTCAAACAGCAAAGGATTTTCTTTTTCTCACATCAGTCCTTTTGGACAGCAGAACTTTCCTCCAATCACATCAGCTCTCATCAGCCCAGGTAGAGCCTATCTTTATCTGCACAGTTGGTCTCAGCCCAAAGTAGCTACTCTTCTGTCCTTCTGCTTCTTTTCCAGAGACGTTCTGGTTCAGCTTCTCTCTTGCACAACAATTCTCTTTCCTTCAAGATTTCCTTGTTTTTGAAGTGAATCCACCTCTACCTTAGGTTGAGAAACTGAAATTCCTATTTCTGTTAGACCACAGTACAACGTACTATAGTTGGCTATTAGAGTTTTCACTTATCTTTACAATCTACACAAAAGTCATATATAAATGAGATTCTAAGATATGATGGTTTGGCCATATTTACCTCCATTAAATCCTTTTTTTTCTTGGATAAGACTGCTTTCTCTGAGGTCCTCTCCATTAAAAAAAAAACTTTCCCCCTCAATATTTTTCATATAAGTGGCCTTTCTTTTGCCCTTTGCTATATATGAAATAATTAAGAAGGTGATATATAATCTATTATCTTATGGAAAACTTTTCTAGATTAGTAGAACCTGCCAATTCAATTTAGTTTAATTAATTTCAGCATACATTAAGTATTTATTATGTGCAAGATACTGTGCCAAGTGTTTGTGAAATAAAAACAAAATAAAACAGATGCTCCCCTCAAAGAACTTACCTTCTATTATAAGGACACAGCAATATGCAAAATGTATAAACTAACAATACATACAAAATAACGCAAAGTGATTTTAAGTGAGAGAAGGCATTTACAACTTGAAGGATTTTGAAAAGCCTCTTGTAGGCACAGTTGTCTTTTGAAGGAAATTAGGAATTACAAGAAACAGAGGTAAATAACTTCTCTTTTAAAGAGACTATTACTATCTCCTTAAGGGGTTTCTTACTCTTGAACAGTTATATTTTAACTGTCATTCTAGTAGATATTTGTGTAGAGTTCGAAGTTTAGCTGTCATTATAGAACGAATACTCAAACTAGGGTCCATAAAATTATGAAAAACTTTTGAAAATTCAATTTCACTAGTTTCCTTTATAACTCTATGTATTTTATTTTATGCATTTAAAAACATTTTTCTGAGAAGGGGCACTAGGTTTCTATAGACTGTTGAAAAGGTCCATGATACACACAAAATAGTTAAGAACCTCTAGTCTAGCCGGATTTTTAAACTATAGGGATAAAAAAAGAAGAGGTGAGGCAATGAGAAAAAAAAAGATGAAGAATTCTTTCCTGATAGAATTGTTCAAACATTCATCTTTCAAAGAAATAGTAAAAAGATTATTCCTCGATGATTCAAATGAGAATACTTAAGAGTTTTAACTATTATTTTCAAACGTTTCTGGTTATAGCTACAGAGAGACTGTGTGAGAGGACAGAAAGAAAGAACTTATTTTCTTAGTAGGAAAGAGTATAATCCTTGAATTCTGAATAAATAAGAAGAGGATTTTTGAGAGATTTTGATTGCTATCCAGAGAAAATGAATAGCAAGACTGTTTCGAATTGAGAAGTCAAGAGTAGAAGTAATGAGATTGTAAAGCAATGTAATGAGAGTAAAGAAGAACTGACTATGACTGGGATCTGATAGCTAATATATTTTAAATAGTTATTTATGTTAATTTTGCAACACTGTTAATAAAAATTATATAGCCAGAGCCTTTGATATTTATTTAAGCCTAAGAGAAAGCGGGTGGGTCTATCTATCTATCTATCTATCTATCTGTCTATCTATTTATATCTGTCTGCCTGCCTGCCTGCCTGTCTGTCTGTCTATCTTAAGTATCTTTTAAAGCTTAAAAGTACAGAAAGACAGTTTTAAGGACAACCTCTGTGTGTGTGTGTGTGTGTGTGTGTGTGTGTGTGTGTGTGTGTGTGGAGAGAGAAAGAGATTAATTATGGAAAATGATGTTTCTATATTTAAATGGAGTAGTAACTAAATAATATTTAATAAACCAGGATGGGATTTCAAAGCTAACTAAATAATTAATGAGAAGTTGCAATGTTAGTAACTAATAAAGAAATATCCTCAGATACCCCCGAATTACTTTAAAACATAGGATGACGATGTGGATATAGTAATGTCAAGTAGCAGATTGAGGGAGTGATCACTCCATATAGGATACATGTAAGGGTGGCTAACACTAAAACAAATAGAATATAATCAGAGATTTAGACTTTAAATCCATTTTGTACAACGCCTTCATTTTATAGATGAGAAGTCAATCTTGCTTTCCTAGCTTGACTCCAAATGTAGCATTGATTCTGTTTCACCACATTGTCAGAGCTTCTGCTCAATGGACACAGTCTTTGGGAATTCAGGTTCCACAATGTGTCCTTATAAGGCAGGGGTCAGCAACCTTTTTGGCCATGAGATCCATAAATGCCACATTTTTTAAAATGTAATTTCGTGAGAGCCATACAGTCCTCACAGTGTGTGCTCCTGTAACAGCGCCTGAAAAAAAATTGACTTTATGGCTCCTGCAGAAAGAGCCATATCTGGCTCTCAAAAGAGCCAGCTATGGCTCAAGAGCCATATGTTGCCAACCTCTGTTATAAAGAAACAGAGTAGAATATTAAGGAAATTACACATTCTTACATTTCTCAATCACTTTAACTTTAAGTAAGAACTTTAAGAAAAACTCAGTTTCAAATGAGCCATTGGGTAAAATAAACAAAAGATTTCCTTCTTTGCCTAAAAAGTAGCTGTCTAATGAAATCCATTTGAAACCTGTGTGCTAATAAATAATGCCTGAACATTATACTACTGATGAGTTTGACCATGGAATGCTTTAATCCCCTATCATCTTTTTCCCACAAAATAAGGTAAGCAAGAAAGATTATTCAACTGAATATTTCATCACTGAAACAGATTATTGGACTATAAAAGGCCAAAAGCCAACATTAATTTGTTTGTGGAGACTCCATTTTCTTATTTTCTTCCCCATCATTTAAGGTTTCATTTAGTGCCAATTACATCAAGAAATATTTAATAAGTGTTTGCTGTTTTTCAGGTACTGTTTAAGGCACTGGGAATATAAATACAACAAATGAAATAACCCCTGCTGTTATGAAGTTTGAATTTTATTTGTAGAAATGCATATATGCAGCAAAAATATCAAAAGAATAAATACAAAATAGGTAAATACAAGGTAGTATGAGAAGTGCACTAGCATTTGAAGGGATCAATAAAAAAGCTGTATTAGGTGATATAGAGGATATAAGGGTCATAGATAAGATTCTGTGACATCAAGGAATTCGTCTTGGAAGTGCCTTGCTATTTTTTAAAAAATAATCTACTCCTAATTTCCATTCTGATTCTTTCATCGACAAATACATATATGGATGTGTGTATACATATATGTATATATATACACATATATATGCTTTGAATGTAAATATGCCAAATATATATAATATAAATTCTATGTATAATACGATATGTGTGTATATCTATATGCTAAATATATGTAATACTGATTCTATGTTATATATAGTACTATATTGAGAGATGGGATAGATAATTCTACTAATGCTGAAAAAAAGAGGAAAGAATCAGTCAGTGAATTGTTTTAATAATCAGAAGAAAGTTCAAAGCACAGACAGTCAAGACAGCTTTGAAACAATAAATTTATTATCTATAAATATGTGTGTCTGAACATATATATATCTGTTAACCTTAAATTGCTCTTTAAGTATGAACTATTTTTGCTAATCAGGATAACTGCCATTTATAAATGATTTTAAAATTTGCAAAAGTGCTTTGTGTGGAAATGTGTATATGTATTATTCCATTTGATCCTAATTTAAAAAATTAATGGTAATTATGCATAAAAAGTCATCTTATCCTATTTATATAAAAAAATAAAACTGAGACTCAAAGGGCTTAAGTGGTCATACAAACTCATAAGAGTCAGAGGCAGAATCCAACACAGAATCCAAAATCCAAAAAAAATCTGCATTCCAAGCTCAGCCCCTACCTGTCTTCTTTAATAGTACCTTTTTCTATTTACCTTTTGGATTCTTTGCCCTACTATGAGTGTAACAGGTCTTTTACTCAAATCTATAGTCATAAAGCTCCTTGGGTTCAGTGGAGGGATAATTTTTAGCTTGAGTCCCTAACAAGTGCTTTATTTAACTATAGAACAATTAGGAACCATAAATCAAATAGCAAAACCTTAAATTATTAGGGAATATTAAAGAAAATGAGAGCAAAAAAAATTAAGAACTTAATTCTCTTCCTCTTCATTCATGAATGGGTACAGACTCCCCAACTTATAAGGAATGGGAATTCCCAAACCAAGACAAGGAAGGAGTGTGTGTGTGACATGGTCTCTGAGCTGAGTTGCTGATATTACTGCATTCTGCCTCTGCATCTTCATTTGCTGAAGCTCCCACCCAGATTATGGCCCGGATCTGAGTCCAGCTGACCCAGTTCGTTTCACCATTTGAAATTGGATTGAAATGATGCATTTGTATACTATCTAATAGATATCAAAAAGTAATTTACTTAGACATAGCATGGAAAGGATTGTCAGCAAGGATATATTGTTTTATTATGGCACAGTTTCTCCGTCTCTGCCTTTGCCAAGGTGATTTTCCAACTTCTGATTTTTATACTTAGACCATCAGAAAGTTCTCTCAGTGGGTCCATCCTTAGTCCCCAGATCAATTAAGCCACGTGGATAGTTTCAATCACTTTTAAAGAAAAGCTAACTTAGTTTGGTGGAAACGAGGCCTTAGGATAAATTATTCTTTTACAAAGATCTCAGGTCCCCATTGGTGGTATCTTCAGAACCACATTTCTGTCAGACTTACTAACACTTAGGGTTGACATAATTT
This sequence comes from Gracilinanus agilis, assembly GCF_016433145.1. NCBI lineage: Eukaryota > Metazoa > Chordata > Mammalia > Didelphimorphia > Didelphidae > Gracilinanus > Gracilinanus agilis. The sequence goes on along the minus strand of NC_058132.1, from coordinate 387,848,885 downwards.
TAACCACAGTGCATTTTATTTAACAAACATTTATTAATGCTGTAAGTAATGCACTTTCCCAAATAGGGATTATGATGAGTACAAAGAAGTAGGACAAATATTTGTTAAATATCTATATAAGGCACTGGGCTTAAGTGCTGGGCATTACGTATAAGAAGAAATTTAATTAAGTAGCTTTTAATCATTCATAAGGATTTGTCTATAACAGTTTGATAAGCTGTAACTGTGTGATTTAAATAGGATATAGTATTACAAACCTCTGCAGTGATGAAAGTGTCTGTAAACTTCTTCTTACCTTGTCATACACTCTGGAGGCTGTAACAGAAATGTGGTTGGTTAAGATACCATGTATGGGGACCTGAGACATTTGCTTCTTTCTCATGTAAACCCAGGTGTCCTTTATCTTCTGCTCCCTTTCCATCACCAGAATTTGGACTGAATGTCTTGATTCATCCATGTTTCTGAGAATAAGCTCAAGTTATTCTTGCAATACATCTTTTTCTGATTTCCCAGTGGCCACACGTAGATATTTTAGATAATATTGTTTTTTAAATTATTGTATTTCTAAGAAAAATGGTCTAGCTAATAAAGTTTAAAATTTTTTTAAAAATCTATTTCCCTGATACAACGTATCCTATGTGTATTGTAATTATTTTTAGAGCAAGTCATTAAGGTATTGCTAATATATAATTTCTGTTTGGGCTTCAGATTCCTATCAGTAAAATGAGTGTGATAATAATTCCTGCCTCAAAAAGTTGTGAGGAACCAATGAAATAAAATATGTAAAGCATTTTGCAAACCTTAAAGTGCTATAGAAGTGATAATTATCATTGATATTATAATTAATAACATTTTGCTAATTTATCTTTCTTTTTCAGACTTCATCCTGCAATATAAAGTGTTCTTATTTGCAAAAGGGGCTTTTAGACTCAATAACCTCTAAGTTTTCTTTTCATTCTAAATCTTGGGATTCATGAGAATTGGCATCCTTTTCAGTTAATAGTTGCTTTGCCCCTATCTTTTTTCCTACTTACTAACCACATCCTCTCTTGTTTGCTTTCAAACCTAACTCTTAGCATATCATCAGACACTTTCCTTGTGATTGTAGTGTTGTGCCCAAAGTTGTTTTGCAAGAAATGTTCCTTAAAGAATGAAGGAATTCCAAGTTTGGAAAGGAGGGAAAATTTCATTACACAGTGTCTAGAAAATTATTTGTTGTGTCCCAAATACGAATAGCTCTCCAGATGTGAAAGTCATTTTTGTATTGTGCAGTGCAAATTGATGCTGGATTATATAGACTAGGCTGCATTTGTTAAATCTGGTCCTTTGTTAAATCTAGTGTCTTACTGAGGCTAATATATACTCAAGAGTTTTCTTTTGTTCCATTCAGTCAACACACATTTATTATGTACTTACAATGTGCCGTATACTTTGCTAAAAATTCTGGGGAAATAAAAGCAAAAACAGGCCCCATCTGAGTGGTGTATTTTCTTATGGGAGAGACAGTACATAAATGACTAGTTACATTCAAGATATTTACAGAGTAGATGAAAGGTAATCTGAGAGGGGAAGACATTAACAGCTCAAGGGAAGAAGAAAGGCCTCTTGTAAATGGTAGGATTTTAATTCAGTTTTAAAACTCAAAGGAAGCTAAGGAGACCAGGAGGTTGAGGCAAGCAGACAGAACACTCCAGCCACAAGGAACTGCTACAAAAAGAAAAAGAAAGAAAGAAAGAAAGAAAGAAAGAAAGAAAAGGAAAAAAAACATAGAGACTGGAGAAAAAAAACAAGAACTATAGTGACTCATTAAAGGAACTTCAAGAGAGCCAGTTTAAGAATACTTGATATCATTCTAGGCTCTAAGAAGTAGTTAGATAGTTACAGTTCATTGCCAGATAATTCCCTTACTAGGTAGATGAAATTCCTTCTTTTTGAAATTGCTATTTTTTTCTAGCTGGAAACATTAAAAAATATTTTCAACTCTAGAAATTATTCAAAAACTGAAAGCAGGAATGACTCATTTTCCCCACTAATAGGAGACTAGTTTAAACATTCAAGGACTGTGAAAGCCAGGAACACATTGATTTTAGTGGGACTAAATAGCAGTCTCGGCATAAAGGTAGATAATAATGACTAGCATATTTGGTGACCTTACATAAAGTCACAAAGGAAATCTCTTAAATCTTTTCTTGGAGGACTAGGCCAAACATGCAACAAGCATCATAAAGTCTTACTCTGTTTAGTGCTTATATATAAATTGTGGAACCTGTAAGTATCTATAAATTGTGAAACATATAGATTATGAAATATATGAATGTGTTTAAATATTAGTGAAATTCTATCTGCTTCATGCCTCCTACCTTCATCATGTATGTCTTCAATGCATGTCTAAATTATTCTCATGTAAATCTTGATGAGAGGGGAAAGCAGTAGTTAATGATATTCTTTCAATCACATTTTAGAGGGAAGACCCAAGTGGTTCCTAAGCAACATACTCCTATTTCCAATATATTAATATAAAAATTGTGGAAAATATGAAGTTTGCCTTTGCTGCTCCTTCATCCTCTTACATTTTCCACTCCCATTTTTGACTCTGCCCTTTGCCAGCTTCTCTGAGACTCAAAATGCTTGAGCCCTCCCATCAAAGTCCTATCTGAAGAGTCAAGACTCCTTACCTCTCTGGTGCCTTCAATCCCTTGGAGGTCACGAGGTAACTGAAAAGCCAGTTTTATCAACTAATTCAGGTAAATGTAATAATGGGTTAAAATTCATTGTAATATTAGCATATATCCAAGAGAACATTTGAATTTTAATAGAGGCTTTAGAAGTATTAACCCAAAGGAATGAATAATAGAAAACATTCCCTTTCCTGTTTCAGTTCAATGTGAGAGACATGGGAGTATATAAAAACACACACTCAGATCTGAAAGAGACCTTATTTATCAAGTAATCTAATCTGTACATCTTCCCAGATGAGAAAACCAAGAGTCAAATAAATGGTTTGTCTAAGGAGATAAAAAAAGAGTTTTATATCCAGCTCTTTTTGCTTTCAAGTACTGTGGCGTTATCAAATTAGCCAGTAATATTAGAGTTATGGGTACCCTGCATGAAACAGTGAAAATGGCACTGAAAAAAGCAAAAGTGAGAAAAGTAGCTGAGCTGGACCAATTAGATACACAGAGAAGGTTCATTTCAAGGAGTGGCATAGTTTTGAGGACTCTGATGGATTAATTCTCAAGATATTTAGAAAGAGAAATGTTAGTCAACTAAATACCTGCTTTGTACCAAGCACTATGCCAAGTGCTGAGGATACAAATAAATATAAAAGACAGACTTTTACCTCAAGGGAATCACAATGTAATAGAGGAGATGACATGCAAATAACTATGTACAAGTAAGCAATGCATATGTATGTATATATTTGAAAGCAGTAGTATTTCATAATGTGAAACAGTATATCATCAAAATAAGACCACTACTAAAAATAATAGGCCTTTTTTTTGTTTTGTTTTATTTTTCTGTGGGGGAGGAGAATCGGATGGGGCTTAAATGAACTCTGTAACCTCTCCAAATAATCTGGCCTATTCTTTTTTCTGTTCAGTTCTGGTTTTGGCTCATGTTCTATTTATAGCCTTTCTCTAAAATATATATACTTTCCTAGCTGTGTGAACATGGGCAAATCACTTAACCCCAATTGTCTCAACTGCTCTTTTGCCTTCAAACTGATTCTTAATATTGATTTTAAGACAGAAGGTAAGGGTTTAAAGAAAATAAATATATGTATAGATGGACCAACCAAATTCTATGAATTTTCTAACCAATTGCCTATCACATCTTTGATAAAATGGCATTCTTGCTACACTTGATTTTTCCTATGTGAAGAGATAGGATATACTTTTTATGTGATTATGAACTTCATTAAGAGCCTCTCTTACACACACACACACACACACACACACACACACACACACACAGAGTTGGAAATAATGAGAAGGGGAAGGCACTGGAAAACAGAAGGATCAGGGAAGGCTCCCTGTGGTATTTTAGTTTTAAAATAGGTAGTATTTTAGCTTATACTTGAAGGAAGCCGGGTAAGCCAGGATATGGAGATAAGGAAGAAGAAAATTTGAGGCTTGGGGGATAGTCAATGAAAATGCCTAAATTTGGGAGGTAGAATATATTACTTGGGAGCAACAAAAGGCATAGAAAAAAACTTGGACCTCCCCCTCAAAAAAGTGATTGAGAGAATATCACTTGCCTTCCCATCTCATCAAGAATCAAATGAAAATAATCTAGATATGCATTGAAAATGACCTTGATCATTTTCATTGATGATCATTGATGATCATTCATGATCATTGAGGTAGAGGAAGGAAATAGGTTGGCTTTCACAAATATTTTAAAGCAAACTACATATTTATTCAGTTGACTGAAAAGTGCAAAAGATGAAGTGATCCCAATTTGATTATTGTTTCTTGAGGATCAAATGTAATTTGATTTGAGTAAAATGCTACTTTATAGATTGTCCTTCAGTGAGGGGTCTCCTTTACATATGTCAAGATCATTCAAGAAGTTTTGAAAGATGTAATAGAAAGAATTTTGCTCAATGACCCTATGATTATCAATATTTACCCAGGTAAACGTGTTTTCCAAAGGTGTTTTCTACTGTTAACAGAGTCTATCTGGCACAGAGTCCAAATGAAAGAGTGATTCTGCAGAGATGGGAAGGTTCCTATTTGCAGACAGCCTTGTGACAATACACTGAACCTTGAAACATTGCAGAGGCTCCTAAATGAGGTTCATAATCATTCTAAAAAGTAGAGCCTATCTCTTTACATAGGAAAAATCAAGTAAAGTAAAAATGTCTTTTTCTCAAGTCTATTTTCTGCAGTTGGATGGAAACCTGTAAAACTGCTTGTTTGGTCCATCAATACATAGATTTCAGAGAGGCACTGTAAATGGATAATTAGATGAACTCATAATTGAACAGGAAAAAGAGCAAGTTGGTTTGTTTGGGGAGAATACAAATCTCTTTTAATGACCTCACATCCCACCTCCTACAACAACAAAAAACTAAACTAAACCATGGCCTATACTTTTTAAACAAGTCTTAATTTTGGTGATGTATGAGTTCAAGTGACAGAAAACTATAGCTTTCAAAAATTAATTGTTGAGGGTCACCCAAAGGGTAGTACAGAATGGTGGGCATGAACAGACTGGCATATCCATTAGAAATAAGGAATTGTGCAGAAACACAATCAATCAGTAAACATTTATTAAGCATCTAATATATGCTAGGCACTGTGCTAAAGACTAGGAATACAAAAAGTGGCAAAAAGACAATAACTTATGATCTTATGGAGAGACAACATGCTCACAGTGATATACAAAGCAAATGATATACAGGGAGTAAGTAGGGAATAACAGAGCACTAGAATTAATAGGCATTGGGGAAGGCTTCTGATAAAATATGGGATTTTAGTTGGGGAACCAACAAAATGGGGAATTTAGTTAAGGAAACTAGGAAGTTGGTGGAGTTGAGGAGGGAGAACATTCTAGGCATGGGGAAAAATGTCAGGGAAAATGTCTGCAGCAGAGAGAATGAGTGCTTTGTTTGTGGAACAGCTGAGAGGCCAGTGTTACTGGATAGAAGAGTATGTGTTAGGAAGTAAAATGGCACAGAAAGCCTGGAAAGACTTATATGAAATGATGCATAGTGAAGTGAGCAGGACCAGGAAAATGTTGTACATAGTAACAAGAATAATATACAATGATCAACTCTAAATATATTAACCATTATCAGCAATGCAAGGATCCAGGACAACTCCAAGGGACTCATGATGAAAAAGGCTATTCACCATTAAAGAAGGAGCTGATGGAGCTTAAATGCAGATTGAAGCATACAAATCTTCACTTTATTTCCTCCATGAAATTTTTCTCCAGTGTAAGAAGATATATGTGTCTTCTTTTATAACATGATAAACATAGAAATATGCATTTGCTTGATAACACATGTACAACCTATATCATGTAACTGCCATCCTGGGGAGATTGGAGGGTGGGAAAGATCACAAAATGACACGTAAAAGATTAAATTAAAAAAATTTTAAAAGGTAGCATGGAACTAGGTTATGGAGGGATTTGAACTGAAAACAGAGCATGTTGCATCTAAATCTTGAGATGATAGGGAACCACCAGAATTTATTGAATAAGGGTCATATGTATGCTTTAGGAAATTGATTTTGGGGGTAGTTTAAGGGATGCCCATCAGAGAAATATGTGTCCAGAAAGTAATGAGGGCTGTTCCCATAATAAGAGTGAAGTATGATGGATGGATTGCCAGCCTTCTCCATTAGTGTCCATATAAATATCAAGACAGAGAAAAGCTTTAGAAAGTTTGAGTGAAGCATCTCTGTCAAATTTATGGGAAGACTTGGATGAGAATTGCTTCAGGATCTATACCCTTAGTGGTAACTACCCCTCTCTTCAGTGATAAGGCCATATCTCCAACTGAATACTGAAGAAGGCAAATAATGAGTAGTTCTTGCATTATTTCTCTTAAGTTTCAGTTTTAGTATAAGGCTTTCCTCTCTCCCAACACCAAACCTTGTTGCAAAAAACAAAAAAAACAAAAACAAAAACAAAAAAAAACTGAGCACAAAATAGGAAGGTGTCCAAAGTGCACAAAGTGCCCCACCCATTCCTTTTCATATTTTAAAAGTCACATTTAATTGGAGCATTGCTTTTCTATAATTATTAATACTCCTTCACAAAAAGGGATGCAATAGAAGGAAAATTTCAGCTTATCATTGTGATTTTCCAGCTGTTGTCAAAGATATGGTTTTTTTTCCAACAAAAATAAAAGCCAATATATATTTCTGACACTTCAAGAGAGTCCACAAGTAAAGGACAACAGTACAAAATGTTCATAATAAAAATCCCTTAACTAGGTTCAAAGTACTGACCAGGTATGAACTTGGAGAGGATTCATTAATCTTTCAGAGGATCTGGATCCCAGTGATCTGCAAATAAGGGTGGAGTATTACCTTTTTTAAAAAACTAGGATCAGAAGTCATGCCAAATGATTACGTTTCAAATGATTTCTACTGGAAAATACTGATAATTAATGAAAACCTCTTATTCTTAGATGGTTTTCAGAAAGGGATTGTTCTCCTGAGACACTCAGAATGTACTCATAAATGCTATTACTTATTAATGGAAACTGAGGCATAGAGTATTAAGTGATGTATTCGAGGTCAAATAAATAGCGGTGGAGCCTTGTCTCCCACATCCCTGGCCAAGGGCTGTTACATCTATGCCTTGGCCATATTTATTGATTTAACAAGCCCTGGCAAAAGAAATGAATGTGGGAAAAAGGGATGTGGATATATGTATAAGTCCCATTGAATTTCTTGCAGCTTCACAGTATATACCATATTAAACATCCTGCTCTTCCAGAAATGGATATATAATGCTAAGATGAATATATATTTCTTAAGGTGGAGATTTTCCTTATATGAGAGGAAGTAGGGCTATGGAAGGCAATAAAAAAGCTTAAATCAAATCTGGCAAAATAGGATCTAAACTGAAATAGCATTTTGTAATCTGAAATAAATAAAACAGAAAATAGAAAGACCTTGATTGTACTTCCCCTGCTATCTGAAATGAGTTCATTACTGGTTATCATCTGTACAAATTAATTCCACATCCTTTGCTCCTTTTGGATCATGAAGGTTAGGCTGTGCTCATCCCAGTGGAGGAAGGCTTTGTGGCAGAGTTCTTGGGATACTGAACAAGCCATCGTGTGCTGCTTGATAGTAGAAGAAAATCAGGGGACCTTGTTCAGCCTTCTCCATTTGTGTTCTTTTAAAAGGACAACCTTGACCTTGTACATGTTGTTATGTTTCATGTCTTTGTGCCTGTTTTTAATCTTAAATAAAAGGACAAGAAATGCTACTATTTTTCCAGTGGGGGGGGCAGGGAGCTGAAAAGCCATTTCAGCAAATCCAAAATATTGTAATAGTTTTATTCCACTTCAGTAACCTCTCCTACTTGTCAGGAGCTCTGATTCAGGCTAACAAGGTTATCAGATTATATGTCTATTGTCCTGTTATGACTTCCTTGGCTGGGTTCCTGCAGTAAACAGTGCTGATGTGATGTTTTGTTCAGGCAGCGGCAGAACATGAGGGAGCCGGAGGAGGGAGGATGCAGGGGGACAGGGGTCAGGGAACTGTCAAGGCCTCCACAGCAGTGTGCTGCAGCCAATGCCACATTACCTGTGGCTAATACTGATCACTATTGCACTGCGCTAATCTTGGGGGCTGGGACCCTCCGGGGCATTGAAGTCAGAGGGTTATCTCTGCTTTGAAGATAATATGGGGAGTCAACAAGAGAAATACCAAGGAAAAAGAGAAGAATGGGGAAAAAAATCTTTTGAGAAAGTTAGTTCCAGAAGCACCACTGATGGTCAAGGTAAAGCTGTACTCCAGCCACAGGCCAGCCCTGGTTTCTCTAGTAATGAATTCTCACTTTATATTACCGCTCCTCAAGTTACACTAAAGAAATCCTCTGAAGGATGAAAGTAACTGCATCTAGCAATCCAATATCCAGAAAACACTGTTATGGGAGACCCTCTCTAATCAGCTTCTAGAAAAGCCACATTCATTCAGATTTCCCCAGACCTCTTTGTATCAGAATGATGACTCTAGTGACTTTATTAAGATAAGCAGCAGCTGCTGTGTGAATATAAGAGAATGCCTAGTTGAAACTAAGAATTTCGGAAACTTCTTCTTCATAAGGAACCTTGACTCCTCAGTGCTTCAGTTCCAACCTCAAACTCGGATTCCTTAGGAACAACTCTGCTTTTGACTCTAGTCTAAGTAATCTTCCCAAGCAAAGGAGGAGAAAGTACAGGAAAGGATACTAAGAATATGAACATGGATTCAGTTTGGAACAAGAAGTTTTATTTTTACGAGTAAAGAGAGGATGAGGAACAAGAATTACAGAATGAATCTAGGAAATTATTACTGGCAAAATCAGTCGAAGGGCTAAAAATTCAAATTTCAGTGGGACACTTAGAGATTCATTTTGAAGGTTACTTTACAAACTATTTTGGAAGGTTACTAATTGGCCATTTTACATTTCACCTCTCCATAGTACATCCCATCAATATCAAATGGTGTCTTTCTCTCTTGTTATCTCCCTCCTTCCATCCCCCTTCCCATTCTCTGCTCCCTCATTTCTTCCCTCTCCTATTCCATTCCCTTTTTCCTTTTTCTTCTCCCTTTTTCTCCCAGTCTTTTTCTCTCTCTCTCTTCCCCTTTTCCTTTCTTTCCTCTCCCTCTTGTCATCTGCATCTTCCTTCCCTCTTCTTTTTCCCTCTTTCCCTTCCCTTTCTCTCTGTCTCTTCTCCACCTCCACCCCACCAATAAAAAGATCCCAACCCTTTTCCATTTTCAATTTATCTTCCTCTACTGCTATTGATGCCACTTCTCTGATGGCCACTGTCCTGTGGCTCCAATACCTGGAATGGGGAAGGATCTTTTTTTTTTTGAGGCTTCATAAGGCTTTCTCCTCCACTGGAAAGAAGATATGGACATGAGGCGGTCCTATCCAGGCAAAGACTTGTCTATGTTTATGGCTGTGTAGGTTGGAAGAATACTCCTCACCCAACTTTCTGGAGAACACTGAATGACTTCATGGCTGGCATGAAGGAGAGACCTGTGGGGTAGAGATTGCCCTTTTATTATATCCAGGGAGTTCAGGTTTAGGATCCAAATAAAAGACTTTTGGGGGGGTGGTCAGTACACAGTAGAACCTTAGTTATAATGACCAAAAGGAAGCAATAAAAGGCTATTCCTGTCTGCTCTGGTGTGTTTAGGGAAGCTGCACTTTTATGGTCCATGCTGTATTTAGAAGTCGGCTTATGCCTAGATTCCATGCCCTTGATTAGAATGCAGACTGAGAATGTTTTAGGGGAGAGAAGTATACAGAAGTAAGGCCGAGAGATTCTTGTCACCTAGCCTAATTTCCGTGCTAAAACAGGAAGGAAACAGGCCATAAAACCTAATTGGTCCACCAGATTATAGTCTGTGCTGTTGAATTAGTTTCCTAGTTGCCTAAGGCATAAAGCCTAAACCATAAGTAGTTTGCATTTCTCAGACCCAACAAACAACTCACATTGCCTAGTGACTAGGAATGCCACAATATTAAATTTGGAGGGGGTGACAACTGCACCCTGGAGTATCTTTGTTAGAAATCGTTCCTTGCTATTGTCAAATGAACCTCTTTTGTTAAATGTTATATGGTCTATGAGTTTCTCATTTCATTCAATTCCAAGTCTAAACCATTAGACTGTCCTGAATCAACCCTGGATCAGAATACTGAGCTGTATTTAAAGCGTGATAGTGATATACAGGTGTTTAGGATGGCAAAGGGACACAAAATCAGCTTTATGTGAGGAAGACTGGAGGAGAATACTTAAGGGAATGTGATAACTGTTAAATATTTGAAGTATTCCTTATGTAGGAAATGGTTGGGGGTGTATGACTAGAAATTAAGGGAAGTCCTGGGGTGGGGGCAGGCTTCAGCTTAGTAACAGGAAAAAACTTTTTGAGAATTAAAGATGTTTGAAAATAGTGATATAAGTCATAAAATTCTCTGTCACTAAATATATTTAAATTGAGGCTAGATTTGTTTGATGCTGCAGATGGGATCTATAAATATAGTAGAGTTTATTCTAGATAGCCTCTAAATTCCTTTCCGAACATGAAATTTTAGGTCACATTCCATCTCAATATTCATTTTTCAGAGTGAAGAATTTTAATCTTTTTAGTCTGACTTCTGAACAACCTGCAATTTAGGAATTCTCCACAGGATATTTTTCAGTGGTGATATATGTGATAATGGTTTCCAATCTTCCTAGTTCAGTCACTCCATACTTTCCAGTTCTATGCTAGTAGACAATGAAAGAGAAAAGAAGTCAAGAAAGTTAACTCTCTTAAGTAGGTGGTGTGCAAAGAATACAAAGGAATGAGTGTATGTCTCCATAGGATAAAAACTCTGTGCTATTAAAGTTGGGTAACCAACATGTGGAAATCTGTTTTTCCAAACTTGCAAGATGAGAAGAATGAAGGCTAGCAGAATATTTGAAAGGCAGAAATCATTTTAGCTCAAATACACCTTGCCATCTCTGCAACCATGTGAGGAATTTTGTACTCTACAGTGTGCTCCTGAGTGATGAGGGCATTAAGTTCGAGAGCAAGAAAAGCTTTTAGTTAATGAAAGCATTAAGCTTTGATGGACATCCGAATGTGACAGAAACTCTTTTTTAGCCTTTGGCAATGAAATAGATGACCTGGAGATTGTTTGAAATTGACACTATGAACCTATTTCTTAAGTGATGTCCTTTTATTCAAAGCTAAGGGTCAAAATTCACTTGTAATGTGGGAAGAAAATAATTATATCCCCTCCCAAAAATGAATCTTGGCACAAAAAAATGGAATTTTGAACACCAAGATCTAACAGCTTGGAAGGAATTAAAGGACTTAAGATCTGAAGGTCAGTGGGTCAAATTGTTCTTGGATGAATTGCTAAAAGTAAAAGGAAATGAAATAAGAAAAAGAATATACATTAAAAACTAATTTATCTATCATTCTTTCACGTAGAGATATTTATTAATGGACACTTCCGTGCTTATAAGAATAATGATAACTGATATTCATATTAAAGACCCTGAAGTACTGCAAGATCCAGAAGTACTTTCTGAGCTACAAAACAACAAAAACAAAAACAACAAAAACAATAACTTTTGTGAAGAATAGTTTGTTTTGGGGCAGCTAGGTAGCTCAGTGGATAAAGCGCCAGGCCTCCAGTCAGGAGGACCTGCGTTCATAATTGGGTTCAGACACTTTCTAGATGTGTGATCCTGGGCTAATCACTTAACCCCATTTACCTAACCCTTGTCCTTATGTCTTAGAAAAGTTACTAAGCCAAAAAGTAAGGATTATTTTTTTTAGTAAATAGTTTGTTTTAATCTTAGATAATGACCCTTGAGCACAAAGTCCTTGAGGTGTTGTCTCCCAATAAGACATCTTTGCTCTTCGCTTGAGTGGTCAGTTCAGCCTTGTGGGAGCTGAAAGATGGGAGTCAATCTCTTGCTTCTTCTGACTCATTATGCTTTCATTCTAGAATCCTGAGAAAAATTAAAGTTTTGGTTTGGCTTAAGTGTCGGGATTTCCTAAAAGGGATCATCAAGGTCTTCTTAGAAGAGTACTGAATATACAAACTAAATCAGGGTACAAAACAACTATTCATTTACTTCACCACAAAAAGATGTGGAGATTAAAAAAAAAGATTTTAAAAAACAAGATTCATAATAGCATATTGATAAATACTTAAAGCATTTTATAATAATGTATCATTCCTTTTATATCCCCCCAAAGTTATTATTTAAGACATTAAAGTATGAAGCACTTTATGGGACTACTGAACAGGACTTTTACTTTCACTTTGGCTTTGTATTGTCTGAGCAACTCATTTGAGGACCACATGTTCTGGTAAAGTCCAGTTTGATTCTGGTTCATCCTCTGAGTGGTTTTCACCTTTTCTATAAAAGTTGTTTCAGAGAGCACCTCCTGCTGTAGCAATCAGCAATTGGCCCTAGGGATTGCCAATCTCTTGAACTCATTAAGTGACCACCAAGTCTATAAACATCCATCTCAAGATCACTGGACATCCATGCTCAGGGGAAAAATAAATATCCCAAAGCAAAAGAGAATGCTAGAGACTTTAGATCCATTTCCAGGCTTACGGTGGCAGCATGTTGTCTTGTTGCCAGAGGTCAACAACTGTTACTGATGTTAGGGGTTGTTGGGGTGAGGAAAGAAGTACATATCTCCTTTTCTCTGATCAAAATCCAAGAGAGTGGTTTGAAGAGAGACAGAAAGAGAAAAATGAGCAGATAGTCACTTTCTTTATAGCCACTGAGTGGTCTACTCTTCATGGTTTGGTTATTAATCTTCATTTATAGTGCCCTTATATTTTTTTTTGTGAGATAAGGGCCAAGCAGAAGACCTAATTTTCATGACTATTTATCAAGAAGTTCACTGAAAATGCCCAGGTTGGACATTTATCTCCATACATATTCCATAGGATAGCTAACTCCTGTGCTCTAGTTATCTGGGGTACATTTGGAGGCCAAGGGGCTTTCCTTTCAAGTGCTTATTTCTAGTATCTTGCTTAAAGAGTCTAAATAAAGTCCATGTGACACAATTCTTCATGATTATAAGAATAACATGTATAGAGTCCTAGAAAAAGTTCATTCTGTCGATTTCTAGAAAATCTCGATTTTAAAAGTTTTTTTGTTTATTGTGCTTCTTCCTCCTCCTCCTACTCCTCCTCCTCCTCCTTCTTCTCCTAGATTTACTATAGCTGGTAAGCTTACTTATAAATAAACCTAACAGGGAAAATATATTTTGCATACTTATTATAAGTTATCAGATATTTAGTACTTACAAAGGCCTATCCCCAAAACAAATAACTAGGAAAAAATGAAATTGAAATAAGTAAAACAAAAAATGAAAGGAGGAAATATCCTAAAAAAAGACTTTCTCTTTTCAGGGGGAAATTCTAGTCCTACATGAACTCCCAAAGTACGTGATCTCTCCCTGTACGGATCAAGGGCTTGAGTTCTACTGAAAGCTCCATTCCTTTTGCTCCCTCTTAGAGGTGGAAGACAGTATAAAATTTGAGTGAAAATTATTTTATTGGTCTTCTCAGTATGTAGACCAGTCAAGTCAAGATAGTGGAGTGAGAGTTGAGCAATTTCACTTCAGCTTCTAGTGTTAGAGAATTGTCTGGGTTCTTAGAGATTAAGTGACTTCTTTGCTCATGGTTACATAGGTAGAAGCTATACTCGAACCAAGATTTTCCTGCTTTCAAGGCCAGCTCCCTATCTACTTTATACTATGTTGCCTCTTAATCATATTTCATTGAATTCTGATTCCTTAAAAACTAATAATCTGAGAAATATGGTCTCAATGAAATATAATATTTAGTTAACTAAAAACCTTGTGGAGCAAATCAAATAGGATTTGTTATAGTAATATTGATTAAGTTGATTCATAAATTTCCTTAGTAATTTGCATATGTGGTGATGCTCTTATAAACAAGTTCTAGTATGAATTAGTGCAAAATCTGATAATCACTGAATTTTTTCCCCCAGACTTTTGACCTAGTTAATAATGACAACTTGACAGAACCCACTAGTTAGAAATTTGGGTAAATATTTTTAAGAAGGATTATGTTGTAGAATGATACATTTCTGGTTACTAAAATATCATGTTATGGACTTTATTCTTTGAAAGACCATTTCAAATATTTTTATCAAATTTTTTATCAAGTATTTTATCAAAAAATTTTATCAAATATTTTATCAAATCTCAGAGAAATATTTTTAAATGGTCAGCAATAGAAAGATATTAACAACCAAGTGAAAATATGATTTTATTTTTATCTAATTGGTTTTGGTGGCTAGAATGACTGCTTCTTTTTTCAACTGAAATTGATAACTGACTCAGTGATTCAATGCTCTACAGGTCCACAAGAAGAACTCTTTTGATTTATGGTCAATGAGGCGAGTGCATAGCTTACTTTATCTTTTTTCCCCTCCTATAGTAGAGAGGAAATAGAGTGGCAGCAGAACAGTGCTAGAGAGTTGGCTTTGGAGTCAGAAAGATCTCAGTTCAAGACCAGCTTCTGACACAAACTAACTGTGGGACCCTGAACAAATCAAGAGTAGTGCTCTAAACAACTTTCTAAGGCTGTACATCTCAGATCAGTGATCTAAATGAAGAGAATTTCTTTCTATACACAGAGTTTCCTACACCAGTGAAATCATAAATTCCCCAAAATAATCATAATAATGATAATGGTAGAGAGATGAATATTTTACCCTAAACATTTTTGCCCATTTGATTCATATAAACTTAGATCAAGGAAACATGACTCTAGCCATTAGCACAGTGTAGGAAGCACTTAATGAATGTTTATTGACTGACAAATGTTTATTAACTTCTAGGTTTTTGATGAAATCATTGTCAACTGACTATTTTTTCAAAGTAACTCTCCCTAATTTTTGTCTGAATAATGATTATAATGGCCAAATATGTGTTTTCCCTTTTCTTTTGGAGGTAAGAATAAGTTGATGAATTATGGAGCCAGTATAAACAAATATTGTTAGGCATGGTCTGGAAAACATGCAGTTCCCATCCTGTTCTTTAGTGAATGATTCCTTGAGTCAGCATCAGATGCTGTAACTTAAATTGAATACTTTCCATTGCATTCTTCTTTTAAAAAATAACTTGCCTATGTTTACACTTTATGGAAAGTAGAAACTTTCTTAAGAAGTGTTTACCATTAAGGGAGCATATACATATACATATATACATATATTTAATAAGAATAGTAGATTAAAATATAATCTAAAATATAAAAATAAGAATAAAGTGACCTCTATCCACTAGGTCTGTGAATGCTAAAGAATGTATAACTTAGTAAGCTTCATTACTGTGAACCAGGTGATTTTAGCTAACTATAACCCCTCTGAATGTCACCTGATCTGTGTGTATGTGTGTTCAAGAGGTTAAAGGGATAAGGCTTTGGGGTTAGTGACCTATTATTGCTTCACCTGCCTTATTTGCTTATCAAGTTCCATCTCTACTTTTTGTAAGTTATTCCAGGATGGGAAAACAGTCACTAATTACCTTATGGATAACCATTCCCATGCCCTCAGAAATTTACTTCAAATAAAAATAATTAAAACAAATCTTAAAGTTAATATCTTTCTTAAGGGGATAATTTTTCAATGCACAAAGTCTACTCTTTGGAACAAAGAACTAGAGGACACAGACAGGGATATTTGAATATTCAGTTATAGGATAGAAAAGAATAACAAACATTGCAAATTCAAGTACAATGGATAGAGCACTGGGCTTGGAGTCAGGAAAAACTGAGTTCAAATCCTATATCAGCCACTTAGTATCTGTATTACGAACAAATCACGTAAAGTCTCTAATCCTCAGTTTCCTCATATATAAGATGAGGGTATTGGTTTTGATGACCTCTAAGATCCATTCCGGGTTTAATCTATGGTCCTATATTCCATATGATTTGCCCCATTTTTTCTTCTCTTCTGAAAACTTCCCCTTTCCCTCATACTCAGACAGGAAGTAACCTGGGTTTCTTGACATGCAGAAGTTGGTCAAAGTGTCCAGAGCTTTTGTGGAATTTAGACACATTTCATAGGATCAGAGTTTTAGTGCTGGAAGAGACCTTAGTAGTTATTGAATTCAACCCCCTCATTTTACAGATAAGGAAATTAAAGCTCAGAAAATTTTAAGCAGCTTTATTTAGCATCCCAAAGCTAGTATCAGATGCAAGACAGGAACCCAGTGTTCTGGCTCCATCTCAATGAGGATTTTCAATCTTTTTTTTCAATTTTAAAAAAAAAATTATTTATTTTCTTTTTTTATTTAGAATATCTTCCATGGTTACATGATTCATGATCCACCCTTCCTCCCCCCTGCTCTTTCCACCCCCGTCCCAGAGCTGACATGTAGTTCCACGGGGTTATACATGTATCATTGTTCAAAACTTATTTCTATGTTATTCATATTTGCAGTAGAGTGATCTTTTAACATCAAAACCCTAATCTTATTGTGTCATTTGAAATTATTGTAAGCCCTGGAAGACTACGCCTCTCAGGACTCTCTCTGCTACAAATTCCCCTGACACCTCCCACTTCCTTTGGGGAGGTGTCAGGGAAAGTACAAAAGGGAAAGTTTGGCGCCTTTTCTAGCTCTCAACCCTGAGCTCTGCTCTCTCTCTTCCCACTAGAGCAGGGGTCGGCAATGTAAGGCTCTCCAGCCATATCTGGCTTTTTTGAGGGCCAGATATGGCTCTTTCTGCAGGAGCCATAAAGTCCATTTTTTTTCAGTCGCTGTTACAGGAGCACACACTGTGAGCACTGTACGGCTCTCACGAAATTACATTTTAAAAAATGTGACGTTTATGGCTCTCATGGCCAAAAAGGTTGCCAACCCTTGCACTAGGGTCTGCTCTCTCTACCCTGGAAGCAGCACTCTCTACCCTGAGACTCTGATCTCTCTCTTGGTGCCTTTTCCCCCTTTCCTCCTACCTCCTAGTTTTCCCTAGACCTTTCCTTTAATAATTAAAATAAAACCTAGCTATTCAAACCCTAAAGTTGCTCTCTGATCATTCATTTGAGGATTCTGGTCAATTTCCCCCGCTGGGGCTGGGAACACTACTTTCCTTTCCCTTCCTCTGCCTTCCTCTCTCCTTTCTCCCATTCCTCCAATCATCCTACCTTCTTCCCTTCACTTTCACCCACACAATATCCATATCCAACTAGGTGATGGATCTTATGTTTTTCTTCTGTGTTTCTACTCCCACAATTCTTTCTCTAGATGTGGATAACATTCTCCTAAATTCCTCTGGATTGTCCTGGCTCATTGCATTGCTACGGTAGAAAAGTCTATTACATTCAGTTGTGCCATAATGTATCAGTCTCTGTGTACAGTGTTCTCCTGGTTCTATTCCTTTCACTCTGCATCAATTCCTGGAGGTCTTTCCAGTTCACATGGAATTCTTTCAGTTCTTTATTCCTTTCAGCACAATAATATTACATTACCATCAAATACCAAAATTTGTTCAGCCATTCCCCAATCAATGGACACCTCTTCGTTTTCCAATTTTTTGCCACCACAAAGTGTGTAGCTATAAATATTTTTGTACAAGTTTTTTTGTTTGAGGATTTTCAATCTTTAAACAGTATAGACACAAAAGAGCCTAAGACCTAGTTAATAGAAATAATAAGTTAAAATAGAAAACAACCAGATTCCTCCCCGATCCTGCTCTACCACATATCTTCCTCCAGAGTCCCTGCTTTGTCCTGGTGTCTAAGCATTTTTGTCTTCTCATCCTGTCCTCCAAATAAAGGTATTTTCTTGCTACTGGCTCCCACCAATGTTATTACAGGTACAAAAAACATAGCTATAAAAGCCTAGGAATAGTAGCAGCATTCAGTACCCAAATACAATATGATGATGAGTTAAGAAAGGGTTTATATCAGCTCTAATATACATGTATATATGTCTGAAAATTAATGAAAGAACATTTCTACCATCCAAGGTCACAGAAGTCATCAGTGAGTAAGGCAACTCTTGTGGAGAATTGAATTCTCTACCACCAATTCAACACTACCACCAATTACTAACTGCCATTAGTGGGCATATAAGTGCCAAAGCCCTGGAAATAGCAATGCTCCTGCTCCCAGACCACTGGTCCTTTTTGCAGCCCAGCATTGTGGACATCATTCAAGTCATTAACCCTTATGGATATTTCATCTGCCAAACTTTTTCCTGCTTCTCAGTAATGCTAGCTAGTGAAGTCCCTCAAAAGAAGTTCTCACCACCAAGATCCTTATGTTATGGTTTAACATCAGAACCATATGTGGTCTTGGAAATAATATTAAAGAAGATGCAGTACCATCTACTTTCCTGCTGCATCATAAAGACCATGAACTCTTTCCATCTGACTCACAGCTGAAACCTCCTCTTATTAGAATGTGAGTTTCTTGAGATCAGAGATGCCCTTCTTAATGATCCAAGAAAGAGGAGAGACATAAAAGAATAGATTTCAGAACTGTGTGAGAGATTTGAACTTTATCTCTAAATGCTGTCCCTTGTTGCCAGGCACATTGGTTGTCTAGTGAGAGATGAAAAAAGGATAGAAAAAATATAATATAATATAATCCACTTTCTTTTATGGTTTGCTTAAAAATGAGGAAAAGTGGAGAGAAGATACTTTGCTCTCTTGTAATTTACTGCTAAGAAGAATAGAAGACCAAAGATACTTTGGCAATGTTGTTGCTAAAAGTTGTTGCTAAAAGGTGATGAAGGAGAATCCTACCAAAAATGCAGAGCTGGGGAGGCTTGCCAATTTAGCATAAAAATTGTTGCCTTTGCCTAAAAGAACATAACATTACTTCAGCTGCAGTCACCATCTAAGCCTGAAGCTAGAAGTAAGGTGTACTGCAGCTGCTGCACAGAACTATGTCTAGCTGGCCAGAGGAACAACTTGGAAGAAAAGAATCAGAGAAGTCCCCAGAATATTGATTAGTCCAGCTGAGACATTGTGTCCAGTGACTTGGTAGTCAAACCCAATGTGGATCAACTTAGCTTGGAAGAGGGAGCATCTGTTTAACAAAGAAACAACTCTCATCAACAAACTTTTACGGACAATTTTGGAGACAAAGAGAACACTGAAATCTAGATTTCCCCAGTATAATTTGTCCTTACCACAAGTGTGCTGTACAACATATGTGATTCACTCCCTGAGGCTTTAGGTACTTGCATACTCCTCTCATAGATACTATGTACATTGATGAGAGTGTAATTGAGGCTTATGGGTGGGATGTTATGTAAATATTGTGTTTGCTTGGCATTTTCAGTGAACATTTTAGATAAGATTGATTATTAGTGGCTTTGTTACTTCTCCATTGGCAGAAGCTGTTAATCTATAGTGTTCATAGGGACAGTCATCCACAAGAATTACTCCTAGGATCCACAGAGCATGTTAACTGTATGACTGCTTCTTTGGAGAAAGACCCCTATATGTCCAAGTAGGTGTAGATGGAGCAATCAAGTTGGCTACAAGGATGGGAAAGGAGGGAAACAAAGGGAGACCAAGAGAAATATAGAAACAAAGAGACAAAGATACACACACACAGAGAAAGATACCCAGAGAGGCAGAGGCAGAGATAGAAACTGAGAGGATAGTTGGGGGATTTGGTTCTAAACTTGGGCTACAATAACATTTTCTTTCTTTCTTTTTTTAGATATAAATTAACTTTATTTTCCAATTTATTTATTTATTTGTGTAGAATATTTTTACATGGTTACCTGATTCATGATTTTTCCCTTTTCCTTCCCCCCTCCCGGAGCTGACAAACAATTCCATTGGGTTATACATGTGTCATTGTTCTAAACTAGTGATGGGCAAACTTTTTAAAGAGGGGGCCAAAGGAAAGGAAATGCTCATCTGTCAGTCTGTTTCTAAGGCAACTCTTTCAAAGTTCATTGTATTGTATCCTACTTATTGTATTTGTCAGATTAGGAATAATGTTGAGTGGTCTGATAGAACATTTCAGGCTCCCCTCCCCCATCTGGCCTGTGGGCCATCGTTTGCCCATCACTGTCCTAAACCTATTTCCATATTATACAATTGCATTTTCTAAAACACACACACACAGTGCAACTGTAAAAAAAAACCAAATCATTTTCAAATATGATAATTTTTTTATTGTTAAAAATTTCTCAGATTCCCCTCAGGTGAGAGTAAATATACTCTTGATAAGATAAATAATGACAAAAAGTAACTATGAATTCACTAACACTTAAAAAATCATATTTGAATATTTGAAAACATTTGAAAAATTCATTATTCACACTGCATATTTTGTACTGTTGTAGGTGTTTCATATATGTTGAAATTAAATTGGATCATCATAAAATTTCAGAATGTTGGAGCTAGAAAGAGCTCTAGAGATCAGCTAATCTAACACCCTTCATTTTATATATAGATGAGGAAAGGCCTAGAGGCAGAGATGTGCTGGTAAATATTTAATGACTGGCTCACCAAAAAAAAAGTACACAAGCACATTTTACATTTTAATCTACATTATTAAAATTTTCTTCATTTCATTCTTAAGCCTAAACTATCAACAAAGCAACAAACCAATTCTTTATTTGAAACACTTGCCAATTTCCAAAATGTAAATAGTTTCCTGGAAAATTTAGCAGTCTACTCTCAACCCATTGGAGTTAGCTCAAGCACAGCCCTGGCTTGATATAGCTTGCTGCCAAAATTCCATTTAACCTTCAAGTTCAGGTTCTTCATGAAGCCTTCTTGATTCATCCTTTTGGAAATAATCCCTTCTTCCTTTGAACTCTCACAGAACCATTCATTCTCATATCCACTGCCATTTTTATTTTATATTTTAGTTACTTATGCACATGCCTAATCTCTCCTGGAATACCTAACAGAACCGCAGAATGTTAGGACCCTGATCCCACTAATGATCAATATAAAAGCTTTGACCTGTTCTGTTTCTAACCTGGTTCTGTGCATCCTTTCTTAGGCAGCCCAATGGTTCCCCTGGGAGCCCATCATATTGGTGCTGTACTTAGTGTGGGTCCTGATCACGTTTATCTATGACTTCCCTTTTCAGGCAAGGAAAATTCCTCTATAAATGTTGATTAGTACTAATTTTGCAACTTGCAGTCTTAGAGCAAGGGTTCTTAACCTGGGGTCTATGAACCTGGTTTAAAGAAATATATAAATCCATTTCAATATAATTAATTTCATTTTTAATCCTATTAGATACTTAATATCCATTTTGAACAGTGACCCTGGAATAAAGATGAACTATGTGGAGGGATATATATGTGAGTAGATGTGTATGTATTTTTTTTTATCCAACTTACAATCCTAGAGAGGTTCCAAGGCACTAAAAGGTATGGTGATTTATTCAGTTCTATTTAAGAGACAGTACTTGAATCCAAGTATTCCTAATTCTGAGGCTGGCTCTTCATTCAGTATTATGTGAATTTAATTATACCCCTCTTTCCTTTCTAAAAGAAAAGTTTTAAAAATCCATTTTAGTCTCACATCCACACTTTGATTGGGTTGGGAACTTAGGTCTGAGCCTTATCTATATAAGGAGAAGTTTCTGGCTCTCTGGCATCTAGGAAGACATTTGTCTCTGGTCCTCCATAATTTTGACCTGGACTGGGGTCAAGGCTCTCCAACCAGGGAGACCCAGAAGGAGTGATGCCACCATGATTTTAAGTTAAGGATGGAGGAAGCAGCAAGCTATCTTTGCTAGAGAATGGTGATGTTAGGTGAGTGGAGAGCAGAGATTTGCTAGGTGACTGGACATGGGATTATGTGCCTTTTCTCTCTCCATTCAACTTTCATTATCTAATAAATAATTATAAATTAATATACAGTCTCCAGAGAATTTTAATCATAACAGCATAATGCACATGATAAACATAAAATGATCACAAAACTCCCCAAAATTCTGTCCAAAAATAAAATTAAGCTAGTCTGAGATTATTCGTTTTGTTGATAATCCCATGATGCCTCAACTTTTATTTCTGACTCCTTACAAATCACCCCTTAGAATGATGTATTCTAGAATTTTACCAAGAATTTAAGCTGAAGTCACCAGTTTGTAGAATCTAGCCTCTTTCCTCATTTTCAGCACCTCTTCTGTTCTCTATTTTTAAAAAGATACTTTTTGGAAAATCTCTGACCACAACACCTAAGATAAATCAAAATAAATTATTTTAGAATGTTGAAAATGTTGCTATTTTATTTTTCATTCATGTACCAACAAGTGAACTTGTTAAAAAATGCTGATTATTATCTACTATTTTTTCAAAGGCAGGGAGTTTTATGCTTAAAGAGTCATTTTCAGTAAGTCCAGAGCATAGATTTACCCTAGTCCAGCTACTTTAGACATCTCTGTTTTCTTTAGCACTACTCCTATTTCCTCTGTGGTATGCAACAAAATATAGTATTGGAGTTAAATGTGATGGTTTCACTGTCATTAATGGAGATTCCAAGGACTTTATTGCTAGAAGTTCAGGAGAGAGAAAACGTGAACAGTGAGAAGTCTCTTCAAAAGGAGAGACTTCGAAGATTATAATGACATTCTTATAGGCTACCAAGGAAGGACGTCTTTGGATAGGAGTCTCTCCCACCAACACTACATAGTTAATTCTTTCAGACTTAACTCCTCCTCCTTTACCCCAAGTCATGAGGACTGATCACAAGTTCCTGTGTGATTCCAGAAAGATGCATGAATTACAGAGAAGAGGCAAAGGATATATACAGCTTTGTGGAAAAGTTTCTCCAATCATTTTTGCTGCATGTTTGCCCTGGTGCTATTTCCATGGATGTCAGCTCCTTCCTAAACAATTCACATTTACCCCTCAAGTGCATTTTACATGCATATATCCATTGCTACTACAGCTGTAACAATTCTGTTTCTGATTTTGCATTGGCAAATTGATGTTCTAACATCAAGCTCTTATGATTTTTGTTATTATAATCCTTTTTCTTTCCTCAAAGATTGGTATGACTCATGTTCTATTTCTCAGTAGACTTCCCATAAGCTCTAGCCTTCCAATCTAGTTGATTAGAGATGGCTTTCTGCCTGGTTTTCACAATCTATACATGAGAAGATGATCTGAAAGGCATGTCTTTCTGTGGCAGCCCTCTTTCTCTGTATGGATCTTTTCCATGAACAATTACGAAATCAAGAAGTAAGAAGTTTGAACTTTTGTTATTGTTTTTACTTTCGTGAATTGAAATAATCTTTCTTGCCTCAGTTGTCCATAGATAGTTGACAGGGAAGCATCTATGTGATAAAGAACTAAAGAAAGTGATATAAACCAAGAAGCAAGGATTTGATTCTTAGAGACTGAAACTTCATTCCTAGGAAGGCATACTACTATTGAGAGCCCCTAAGAATTTGATTCTAATTCTTCCATAAATATACATATACATTCCTTGGGAAGACTAGACTTGCATGGTGATTATGCATGTGTCATATACATTTATCCCGAATACTCACATTAAGGGACAGAGAGCATGAGATAGTTATTTGAAACAGTGGATAGAACCCTGAGCTTTGAGTCAGAGAAGTCTTGAGTTACGCACTGCATCTTACACTTACTGCTTCTTAAAGCAAGTCACTTAATTTCTCTCATCTGTAACATCAAGGGGTTTGGCTTGATGATCTATATGGTTGTTTCTATTATTATTATATTATTAATATTAGTGTAATAATATCAAATTATTAATGAATTTCCTCACTGACAAAATAGACTTAATACTTTGACCTTGACAACCATGAAATTGTAGATGGCCTGAATAGATTATAATTAAACATATAACTAGTGTCTTTCAATACTAAGCTTATTTAATGGACAGCATAGTATCTATGGATAGACTCTTCCCTGGAAGTAGGCCAGTAAATGCTTAATAACTTGTTCTCTGAAAAATAAACATATACATATATAAACACATACACACACATATATATGTATATATATGACATATACTTTAAGATTAATCTGCTTTGTCATTATTTTCTCCATCCCTTTCCTAAGTGTAGATAACCAGACAAAACAATCAAACTCCAATTTATAGCATTTGCTACATGATATGCTCACTTAGAAAATTTAACAATTGGCTCTCCCAGAACTGATATGATCTGGCTTTAGCACACACTTGTTTAGGTAACTCCTAAGAATAAGTGAGAGGGTTCATCTTAATTTGTGTTTTCATCAAATTTTCTATATGCTTTTTTCTTTTATGACTTCTGTTTTGTGTAATGAAAGTTCTTGTAATCTTTCACCATCATTCTTGGTAAGATTTGACAGATGGGTTTATATTCTAAAGCCACTAGTTGCCTTTTGATACTCCATTTCTGTTTGACAAGGAGATCAAATGTTTTCTGACTGAGATGATTTCTACTATATTGATTTCCTCTGTATATTGATTGATTTACATAGAGAAACTCTCTTAGGGAATAGTAATAGTCTATACCATTGAAGTTTATATTATTAATTTCCATTTTTTCCGTGTTTCAGTAAATTATGTTAGAGTTGCTGTGGTGGTATTCATGTCCTCTCAGGTTTGTTCTTTCTAATAATATTCATTAATTACTCTCATTGGCATACTTAGTCAGAAATAATTCCCACATCAGAATCAATTATTTCTTGTCTATAACGATAGGATCAATTTTTTTATGTGTGTGTATGTTATTTGTTTTTTCATGTCCAATGGATATGACCCTCCAGAGAGGCAACTAGGTGGCATAATGGATAGATAGGGTGCTGGCTTTTGAATCAGGGAAACCTGGGTTCATATCTTCCCTTAGAAACTTAGTAACTATGTGAGCCTGGGCAAACAATTTAACCTTTGTAGGCCTCAGTTTTCTGTTCTGTAAAATTATTTTTAATATTCTTACCTAATTTATAAAGTTGTTATGAAAATAATTATGTAAGACATTTTAGAAACCTTAAATAATTGTACATTAGGTATTACTTTTACTGCTTACTTCTACTATTACTACTACAAATTCATTAAATAGATGTAAGACTTTATGAACCTCTTTTCTCTTTAATTTCTTAGTCCATATCTTAAGGATAAAACATCAAGTTTTATATAAAACACTAGGTATCAGGCACTATGCTAAGCATTTTATAATTATTTCATTTGATCCTCAAAACAATTCTGGGGAGGAGGTGTTATTATTATCCACATTTTATAAATCAGGAAACTGAGGCAGAGACTAAGTAATTTGGCCAGTCACATAGCTAATAAGAATAAGGTGACATTTGAACTTACCTGCCCTAATTCAGGTCTGATACTCTCTCCATCATCTAGTTGCCCCAACATTTTTAAATTGCCCTCTCCTACATTCATCTTCATATGGAAGACTCCTATTATTCAAGTATATATTTATGTAATTTGGAAGATCTTATCAAGTTCTTTGTAGAATTTTCATGGTTTCTCACATTCTGCAACAGTTATTACCTAATAAGATGTAATTATCTTCTCGGTGGTCCTTTTGCAGACAGTCATCATGAGCAGCAGTACAAAGATGATTGTGTCCCATGAAATGATATTTCTTGAAGACTTTGTAAACACAGTACTTCTGCCTAGAACTTTTGAGTTATCCTTCCAACTTGTTTGTAAATTCCTTTTGTTTTCTGATTTGACTTATGAAGAGAATGTCATTACTCATATGATTCAGTTCCTCTAGTGATATATTGATATCTTGGTCATTGGATAAAGTTCTTATAGTTCAGATACCGTTAGTTAATCTAAAGTTAGTTTAAAGGCAGTATGATTCTTGGCATTGTCTGTCCTAGCAGGCATTCTACTATCATCACTCAGGAAGCCCTTTAGGGGTATCATTAAACAAAGCTTAAATGGTGAAGACATGCAAGAATCTCTTTTCTCCCTCATCAATTTCAATTGTGTCATAGTTATTTTAAATAGAGCACCAACACAGAATTAAAGTCACTTTTCTGGGAAAGAAGTTTCATTCTGTGAAGACTTTCTAAATTATTTTTATTTTTTAAAATATATTTGGCAATATTCACATATAATATTGTTTTCCTTGTCATTTAGGTAAGCAAGGTCATATTTAAGGTATGCAACAAGAAAGACCAAGTCTAAAGTAAATATTAGAATTTTTAAGAGGCTGAGAGCATTACTAAATGATTAATACAATGAATTACCTCTAGTAAGTGAATAGCTAACCCAGCAATGTTTGTGTCTGGACTTCGTGGGTATTACATTGACATTAACATTATGGCATAATTGGAACTGTGGAATTTGAACAGACTTTTTATTTTTTACAGAAAGATGTGATTTAACTTACCTTTTATAATTTTATTTTAACTAATTATCAGAATTATAGTGGACATTAGTGGAGAGAAAGTATTGGGTTTGGAGTCAGGAAGACCTGGGTTCAAGTCCCACCTTGTACTTAAAGATTGGTGACCTTAAGGAAGTCCCTTGATTTGTAAGATGCTCAAAAAACTGCCCAGGACTTACAGTCAGAGACTGTATTTAAATTTGACAAAATAATAGGTACATTTAGGCATGTAAGAGTCTACAAAAATGATGTTTATTTTCATGTTGTTAATTTTTCACAGTAGAAGTAGCATGAGATAATAGAGAGAAATCTGGGAAGACTTATGTTTGTGTCTAGTTGACATATACTTACTATGTAACTTTAAGAATTCACTTAACTTGTCAATTTTCTAAGAAACTCTAAGATTATAAATTATAGAGAAGGTGATTAGTGGAAGAAATTTCCCTTCCTGGGAATTCCCTAGACACACAAAATCATAGGCCAAGCCTCTATCCATAATTTTTTCTTAATTTATTTATTTGTTTGTTGGTTACGTTAAAATTCCTCCGTATCTCACCATTGTCCTCTGTGTGATATGTATCTTTGACTCTTCAGAAGTAATGGCATTCCACTTTCTACTGCCCTATGGCAATTAATATTTTATTATTGTTACCTTCCCTTTCATGGGAACTTTGAGTTTAGTGAAAATTTTGCTGTTTCCTGAATGCTTATTGGACAAGTTCTATAGAGTATCTTTCCAAAATTCAAATTGAAATCTGAGCAACAGAAAATTCTTCATCCACTTAATTTTCTCTAGGTGGATGGACAGGCCAAATTCCTGGCAATGATGAAAGATATTTTCAAGGAGCAGCAATAGTGTCTTGGGACTTGATGCAAACAGCTCTACCACATCATGTGGGAATACTTCCAGATCTCTTCCATTACAGTGGCAAATAACATTAGTGGGTCAGGAGAGTTTAGTAACTGACTTTAAATAAATGTTTAATAACTGGCTTTCTGGACTCATAATAAAATATATTTTCTACCTCTAGCTAGAGGAGAGATTGAAGCATATTTTTCTTCCTCCTTCCCTCCCATCCTTCCTTTCTTTCCTCCTTCCTTTCTCCTCTCTTTCTCTTTTTATTTTCTTTCTTTCTTCATTTTGTATATGGCTAATGTAGAAGTTTGTTTTTATTGATGATGCATATTTTTAGTAGGTTTTGTTTTCCTTGCCTTCCAGGTTTGGTGGAGGAAGACAGGAGGAGGGAGAGAATTTAGAATTGGTCAAAAAAAATAATAAAAATGGTTCTCTTCTTTATTAAAAACCAAATGAACTCAACTTTCTGGAAAATAATATAGAAATAGCACACTTTTAAATTTAACCTACATGATTAGCATTTTCTTTATTACTTTCTTAAACCTAATCAATAAAAACAAAAACAATGAATTAAACCCTAATTTGTAATATTTGCTCATTTCTGAGGTATAAAACTTTCCTAGCTCATATTGAAAATGTAACAGTATCTTTATAAGATCCAATGTGAACTGACTGCAATATATCCCTAGTGTACATCTTCCTATTTTATGTCTTGCCCAATGTTTATTATCAGAAGGTCATTGAATAGTGTTATTTCTGTTATTACATCTTTCAAGAAATTCTAAATGAAACTCCCTGATGAGACAGAGCCCATGTGAAGGCATTCTATCCTAATGATTATTATTTTTCTTTTTGTTAATATATCCACTTAAAAAATGAAAATAAAGCTTCAATCAAGCAAAAAAGAGAAAAACATGACCAATTTTCTCTAAATGGTAGAAGGTGACTGAAGGGGAGGGCATGTTCCAAGGTCAGGATTGAGTTTCAATGTACAAGTTACAGATGGATTCTTACCCTCCACCATATGTTCCCACTACTTGGTTCTATGGGTTGTCTGATCCTAGACACCTAGATCTTCCTTTTCCTCTTAAGGGAGACCTTTGTTGGAGGAGAAAGGTCTGGAACCCTCTTCAGGAAGGAAGAACTAGTACTTATAACATATATAGTTCATGCATCCTGATGGCAACCTGCTGCTGCCCATCAGCTCTGCCTTGCAGTAGGACCAGTTTCTCCTTCCCAGGCATGGGGTGCTGCCTATACTTTGCTAGAATGTTCTAGTCTCGTTTTCTATTATTTCTGGCAAAAGCGGTTCCTAGGGCCTGGCTAGAAGCTGGGTTGGTGAGGCATGGTGAGGTCTCATTGAAATAGGCATCTCGGGGTTGAGATGTCAATCCTGGACCTCTCTGTACTTTTGGCTGAGTACTTACTTATGTCCCCAAACAGAAATGTATAGCTTAAAGCTTCTTGTGTTTTCTTTCCCCTTGACATTTTGGGGAGAACAGGATTCAATAAAAAAGTCAGTGGAAATTGGTTCTAATTCTGTCTCTGGCATTCAATATCTTTGTGATCTTGGACAGTTATCTACTTTGGTTATGGGTTTCTTCATCTGTAAAAAGATGGAGTTTGAGGGGCAGCTGGGTAGCTCAGTGGATTGAGAGTCAGGCCTAGAGATAGGAGGTCCTAGGTTCAAATCCGGCCTCAGACACTTCCCAGCTGTGTGACCCTGGGCAAGTCACTTGACCCCCATTGCCTACCCTTGCCAATCTTCCACCTATAAGTCAATACACAGAAGTTAAGGGTTTAAAATTAAAAAAAAAAAAAAAAAAAAGATGGAGTTTGACCAGGTCAGCTCCAAAGTCCTTTCTGTCTCCAATTCTATGATCCTATGACAGTGAATATAACCCATGGGTATTTTTTAGAGCACATTGATTATTTACATTATTTATATAATATTTTGATTCTATGTTTAACATTTGTATAGTATAATGGATAGATACCTAACCTTGGAGAAAGGAAAAACTGGGTTCAAATCCTGCCTCTTACAGAGCGACTGTGTGACAATGGGCAAATCTCTCAAATTTTTAATGAAACTCTTTTAAGCTTAGAAGCTGCTGAGAAAGTACCATCCTGATTTGTTGAATATATTTCATCAGGGAGTAGCTTATGTCAATGAAATCACAGGTCAAGTTCCTCTTCCTATAAAAGCATAATAAATCCATAATTTCCTTTGAATTAAGTCTTAACAAAGAAAAAATATTTACAGAGGCTGAGTTATGAAAAGTGAGGTAAAAACATGACTATTTTTGGTGTTGTTGTAAAGGTGGGAGGGACTCAACTACATAAAATTTGGAAATTGCTGCCTTCACTAAGCCATATTGTTACTTTATCCTTTGTTTTAAATTGCAGACTTTTGCATATGTCTATCCTCAAACCTTTTAGGGCCTTGATCCTTTTCTGATGCAGCCCTATTTGTCTTTTATTTCAGTTCATAACAAAATGACAGATGCTTAAAATAAACTTTTAACAATTGTGTCTTGCTCCTTAATGGATAATTATCAGCCTCATTCCCAAATATAAATGAAAAGTGATGACTTGTAATTCTTGTTAGTTAATTTGCTTCCTGTAATGATTTTTTAAAAAGAAAAGTATAACTACTCCACTTTGCATATACTCTTGTATACAACTTCTCTTTCCTACCACATTGTCTCTGTCTCTTAACTCTCTGCTAGGTGCTAAAGCAGGTATTTTAATGTATTATTTTTAGTTTTGCAAGTTCAATTTCATGCCTTCATAGCACATGGTCAGGTCTGTTAGTGACACCCACAAAAAAAAATAAAATGACTAAAAGTGTATCAGGTAGGCACAGGAATCCAGAAAGCTATCTGGATTGTATCAATCATTGCATCTTTTTTCAAATTGGCTTAAACAGTTACTGAACCAAAGCAAAAACAGCAAAGGAGCATTTTTTAACAAAGAAAAAAATCACAACAATTACATTCAAATGGCTATTGTTCCTTTGTGGAGAAGACAGATTTGAGGTTAATGTGACATTATCTATTAAATACTGTAAAACCTCTTGGCCTTGAAAGGTATGTAAACATGTTGCCTGCTTTAGGTTACCTTAGTAACTAATAGAACAAGGCCTTGTGAGTATTTAGTGACCAGGAAAGTGGAAAGCCATTTAGATGTTATAAGTGGAACAAAGTAATTTTTCTGTTATATTAAATCCATTTATATATGGAGATTGATTGATTGATAAATAGAGGGATTATCTTTTCTTAACACTTTTCAGGATTTAGAGAATCCCTAGACAGAAAGAAATCATTAATAAAGTTTATTAAAAAAACAAAAATAAATATGAGGAACAACAGATTGATGCTTCCGTGCATGAATCGACATAGAAATTTATAGCAATTATAGTTTAAGTACTTAAAAGGCTCATACAAAAATCTTGACTATAATTGGCCTTAAAAAAGAGAA
Organism: Gracilinanus agilis; assembly: GCF_016433145.1. NCBI lineage: Eukaryota > Metazoa > Chordata > Mammalia > Didelphimorphia > Didelphidae > Gracilinanus > Gracilinanus agilis. The sequence goes on along the minus strand of NC_058132.1, from coordinate 387,818,004 downwards.
TATAGAGTAGGTGTTATGAACTAATGAATCATACATCTGATTTAATCTTTGATCTGTAAAGAAGCAAGTTGAATTAAGCTTCCTTTGAACTCTAAATGATTCTGAAATTTGTATAAATGCATCAACCCATGATATCTAAGTGAAAAAAGACTGAATCTAATATTTGATTTTTATATTTTTTTCTCTTTCACAGTTTCTGCACAACTTTCACAGTTTGGACTTATATCAATGGTTTTTCAGATTTGTTCAGTAAGACAAACCAACTATCAAAATAACCATTTTTTAAAACCTTTACCTTCTGTCATTGGTTCTAAGGCAGAAGAGTGGTAAGGGCTAAGCAATGGGGGTTAAATGACTTGCCCAGGGTCACAAAGCTAGGAAGTGTCTGAGGCCAGATTTGGACCCAGGACCTCCTGCCTCGGGCCTGACTCTCAATCCACTGAGCCAACCAGCTGCCCCCAAGTGATCATTTGTTGATCTAATGTTTTCTATCATTTAGAATGACCTCAATTACCTTCATTTTTGTATATTCATTATGACAGACTTACCTTCATGTTGATCCACATCATCAGTACCTTGAATCATTTTGCTATAGTATTGTTCCAAACAAAAATATTTCCTATATTAATTCATTTTACATTTAGGTGTCATTTTGACTAATAGGGGAGGAGTTTAAAGGGAAAAAATTAGAGAGGTGTAAAAGGTTTGCTTTGGGACAGTGAATGTCCAGTTCAGATTATGTAAAGTAAATCTGAGGTAGATTTAATCCACATGGTTTCATTATTTACTCTAGTTCTTCTATTCATTAGCATATAAATAAGAGTAAAGGCAGCAGTAATCCAAATATAGGGTTTGGCAGGGCAAGATTGGTGGTAGGATAAGGGGGAAAGAGACCAGAAATAAGATGAGAAAGAAAAAGGTAAGATAAAGACAAGTTTTTTACTTAGGGAGCAGGTATTCCAGAGAGTACAGTGGAAGGGATGAATAGATTTTGTGTCTGACTTTGGGAGGGGGGAATTCAGAATGAGAGAGTAAGCAGTGAAGCAATGGTGACTCTGGGTCACTGAGTTTGACTGATTCCTGGAAAAAATTGCATGAAAGAGATTGTTAGTGAGGAATCCAGAGAGGGAAATTGTGATTACCAGGACACAGCATGGTTTCAACAGAGGGTCATGCCAGATTAAGCTCATTTCAGAGCCCAACTTTAACATTTTTTTAACCAAAAAAAAAAAAAAGGCAGGAAAATGAGCAAACAACAACAAAAGAAACAACATAGAAAGTTTTTTTTTAATAACAGACTCAAACTTAAAAGGGAGACAATAAAGTCAATACTACTATATCCAAAGCCTCCAAGCAAAATATTAATTGTTCTCAAGACCAAACAGAATTAGTTGAAGAGCTCAAAAGGGATTTTAAGAATTAAATGTGAGAGGTAGAAGAAAAATTGGGAAAAGAAATTAATACAGGAAAATAATTTTAAAAGTCAATAGTTTTGCAAAGAAAGCACAAAAAATACTGAAGAAGGGGGCAGCTGGGTAGCTCAGTGGAGTGAGAGTCAGGCCTAGAGACAGGAGGTCCTAGGTTCAAACCCGGCCTCAGCCACTTCCCAGCTGTGTGGCCCTGGGCAAGTCACTTGACCCCCATTGCCCACCCTTACCAATCTTCCACCTATGAGACAATACACCAAAGTACAAGGGTTTAAAAAAAAATACTGAAGAAATTCATATCTTAAAAAAAAGAATGGACTAAATGGAAAAATATAAACAAAAATGTAAAAATGCAAAAAAACTTTTGAAAGACAGAATTGGCCCTTTGGAAAAATAGGTACACAAATTCATTGAAGAAAAGAACTCTTGCTAGTAGAATCGGCCAAATGGAAAAAAGAGGTACAAAAACTTGCTCCAGAAAATCAGGTCTTAAAAATTAGAATTTGGCAAGTAGAAGCTAATGACTCCCTGAGACCTCAAGAAGCAATCAAACGAAGTGAAAACACTGAAAAAGTAGAAGAAAAATGTGAAATATCTTATGAGAAAAACAATAAATCCAAGAAAGATTACTGAAAGCCTTTCTGAAAACTATCTGAAAAAACCACTTAGCTATCATCTTTCAAGAAATCATCAAGGAAAATTGCCCTGATATGTTAGAACCAAAGGACAAAATAGAAATTGAAAGAATCCACCAATCACTTCCTGAAAGAGACCCAAAAAATGTAACTCCCAGGAATATTATGGCCAAATACCAAAACTGAGATCAAGGAGAAAATATTGCAAACAGCCAAAAAGAAACAACTCAAATACTATGGAGCCATAGTCAGTATAATACAAATATTAGCACCTTATATATTAAAGAATTGGAGGGCCTGGAATATGATATTCCAGAGGGCAAAGGAGCTAGGACATCAAACAAGAATCACTTACCCAGCAAAACTGAGCATAATCCTTCAGGGAGGTAAAATGGGTATTCAATGAAATAGAGGACTTTCAAAGATTCCTGATGAAATGACAAGAGCTGAATGGAAAATTTGACTCTCGAATACAAGACTCAAGAGAAGCATAAAAAGGTAAGCAGGAAGGAGAAATCAAAAGACATTCATTAAGGTTAAACTGTGTATATCACTACATGAGGAGATGAATTTGTAACACCAAAGAATTTTGCCATTATTAGGGCAATTAAAAGGAGTATGAATAGAGTGCAAGTTGAATATGATCAAATGATACGAAAAATTAAATTACATTAAGGTATGAGGAAGAGGAATGCAGTGGAAGTAGGGGGAAGGGAAAAATAGAATGGGGCAAATTATTGCACATAAAAGATGCATGAAAGAGTATTCTCATTGGAGGGGAAGCTGGGGGAAGTGGGAAGAGAGCAAGTGAATCTTATTCTCATCAGTATTGGCTCAATGAAGGTAGAACATACATAATCAATTGGGCATAGAAAGCCATCTAACCCTACAGGAAATTAGTAGGGAAAGGAATAAGAGAAGGGGGGGGGGTGGGACTGATTGAAAAGAGGATAAATTGGGAGAGGGGGAGGCTAGAAGTTAAACAGGGGTAAATAAGATGAAGAGTAATACACAGTAATCTTAATGGTGTACATTTTTTAACACATTTCTCTAAAAAAGTCTTCATTTCTGAAATACAAAGATAAATTAGTTGACTATATAAGAATGCAAGTCATTCCCCAATTAATAAATGGTCAAAGGATATGAACTGACAGTTCTCAGACAAAGAAATTAAAGTTTTCTACAATCATGCATAAAATGCTCTAAATCATTCTTTTTTAGAGAATTGCAAATTAAAATAACTCTGAGGTACCTTTCAGATTGGCTATTATGAAAGAAAAGGAAAATGACAAACTTGGAGGGGATATAGGAAAGGTGGAACATGATTACACTGTTGGGGGAGTTGTGAACTCATTCAACCATTCTGAAGAGCATTTGGACCTATACACAAAGGGCTATACAATAAATAGTACATACCCTTTGACCTAGCAATATCATTACTAGGTTTGTATCTCAAAGAGATAAAACAAAAAGGTTTGGAAGGACTTATATGTAAAAATATATATGTACATATACATATATATTTAAAGCAGTTCCTTTTAGAAGGGCAAAGATTTGGAAACTGAGCAGATATCCATCAGTTGGAGAACTGCTGAGTAACTTATAGTATATGATTGTAATAAAAAACTATTGTGCTATAAGAAACGACAAGCTGGAGGCACTCAGAGAAACCTAGAAAGACTTAAATAAACTGAAACAGGGTGAAATAATCAGAACCAGGAGAACTACTGTACAATGACAGGAATACTTTACAATGAACAACTGTGAATAACAGGTATTCTCAACAATAGAATGATCTAAAACTATCCCAAAGGACTCACGATGAAAAATGCCACCTACTTCCAGAGAAAAAGAACTGAATGAATCCAGACCAAGGTAAACTTTTTTCACATTTTTATTTTTTTTCTTCTATTTGAATTTCCTTCCACAAAAGGATTAATATGAGAAAATGTTTTACATGATTAAACCTTTGAATTCTATATGAGATTGTTTACCACCTCACAGGGATGGGGAGTTAGAGGGAGGGAAAGAAATAGAGACTCAATATTCTTTGAAAAATGTTGAAAATTATTTTTACATATAATTGAGGAAAAATTAAATTAAAAAAGAAGTGCATAAAGAGTACTTTATCAGTAATTAAAATAAGATTAATTCTCTGTCCACTTTTGACCCTGAACTCTCAGAATTGTGTAAGTAGGGGTATATTGGAGTATAGATGACTTTATTGTACCCAAAAGGGGAAGTTCCCACTGTGGCTGTCCCAATTGAGAAAAGTCAGCCCGAGACCTACTCATCTCAGCACTGACTATGCTTATACTTATGTTATAAATATCTGTGACATCTAGAGCTCAGGGTTATAGAACATACAAGACCTGTAGCTTTCCTAATAAAATCAGTCTTGACTCAGATCTTTGCTCATTTCTTTTTCTATTTACACTGTTTTCTCCCAAAACATAAACATCTAATTCCCTTTAATGCTCAGAGTTTTGCTTGTTCCATAACTGTAAACAACTACATCTTGCCCAAGATGTCAAGTACTAAAGCACATAGTACTTGTCATATTCAAACTCTGGGAGTTGTGAGTCTCACCTTGATTGACAGGTGAAGACAGTTGGAGACATCAGAATGTTCCCAGATGCTGTGAGGACAAGAGGAAAGGCAGTTGGCCAGAGGATATAAATACCCTGACAGCCATTTGACAAGGTTCCCTTTGGCTTTGACCCTTGGCCTGGAACCCTTGGCCTTGGACATTGATATCTGAGCTTGGAGCATTGACCTGTGGATCTGACTGCGGGTCCTCTGGTTCTCTCTGAATTCCCCCTAGATATTTAGACATCTGAACCATCATTAGATATTTAGGTATCTGGGCCCGGGTGGGAACCGGGAAGAGGGAAGGAGAAGAAGCAGAGGGAGGTAAGGGAGGTTTTTCCTGATGGCTGTAGGATTGACATAACAACTGGCAATAAGAAGCTGAGAGGGATCTTCGATGTCTGTATCAGCCAAGCAGATTGCTTTCTCTGGTTTGGCTGTGGCCAAGCTGAGCCAGAGGAGGTGAAGAACAAGAGCTCTAGCATTGCTGAAACAGCCTACAGTCCTGAGGGATTAGTGATCATAGCCATTAGTGACAGGGTCTCCTATCCCCAATCCATTCCTGATTATTCCTTTCCCTTATTAACATCTATAGATAAAGTTTATTAAGTACCTTCCTGAAGTGGTTATTACATCACAACCCTTGGGGAGGGAGCAACGCAGTCAGATGAAAACATTATCCAAGGCTAATAGAGTCCAATATTAATAATCAATCCAACCCCAGGTGGGAACTGAAAGGGTTACCCATCCATTGACCTTTAGGGATCCTGCCTGGGTGCTGTTATTGAGAAGGGGCGGTTATTATAACATTCAGCTGAGTGTCAGGACTTCGGTGTCCCTGCACCAGCTATCAAGGGAATCCAAGGCACAGCTTTCCTGATTAATATATCCTATAATAACTATAATAGTAGTAAATATACCTTCTTTATAACAGTTTTTGGCATAGCCAGACAAAGAACCTAGACAAAAGGGAAAGAGATAATTGAAATAACAAAGGGAAAGAGGGGATTGGCTAGAGCAACCTTCATCCTAACCACCATCTCCATGTTTATATATTCCTTTACTCAAGGAGCGATTAGACTATCGTTTTACGTGATTCCTGACTATTTTATGAAGATATTAACAATATATGACACATATAAATACATTACACTGACAATGGCAGAATTTATTTCCTACTTACCAGCCATAGTAGTGACATTAGTAATAATAATTCAAGGATTCATGGCGCTGAGAAAGCTAACCCAACTACTCTTTGGCAAAGGCGATAACAATAATGGGGATAGGGTCACATTAATGAAGGAACAGCTTGAATTGATTGAAATTAACAACAAAATTAAACAAGGTCAGGCTCTAGATGATCATACAATTATACAACTGGAAATCATTGAAAACACCTATAGACCAAAGGCAAAAGAAACTCCTAAGACTAACATGGTAGATTCTGGAACTCAAACTGAACTAGATTTAAATGAGGCTACACAGACAGAGAATGGAGCAATGGCACCTGCCACCGTGTCCTTGTTCCCAGTCATCGATCAAACACAGTTTAGAGAAGATGAGGAAGTTGTAAACATGAAAACCTACAAAGCATTCATGGCACAAGACCTAGAGGTGTTAAAGAGGAGGTTCCCCAAATTCTTCCTGTCCCCCTACAAAGCACCAAAGGAATTGCAACATACTTTTAGTCTTTTTAATCAGTCATATTCTGACGTTGAATTTATACTTGATGATTTTTTTACACAAAGTGAAAAGGCTAAATTTATTGAGGAAACAAGATCTAACAGGGATTTGACTGACTGGCCACGTGATCATGCAGGAATAGACCTGAGTGCACCAGGTATCTTTACTACTATTCTAGTTATTATAGGGGATATTAACCAGGGAAGCTGTGCTTTGGATTCCCTTGATAACTGGTACAGGGACACCTGAGTCCTGTCACTCAGCTGGATGTTATAATAACTGCCCCTTTTCGACCTATTAGCACAGAGCAGAAGCCAAATCAAGTAATCTATAGAAAAAAATTGAATTAAAAAATTAAAGTTTTTTCATTAAATCATTACATCAATTTACTGATTCATTTAGAACACACAAGCATACAAAGATTCAATGTTTATAGTTTTTTAAAAATTGTATTTTGAAGTCTGGTTTATTTGTCCCCTGTGACTTCCCATCTCAGAGAAGCATCCAGATGTGGTGTTGCCTTGTCCTGAATGTCTGAAATGATCCTGCTCAATGAACTGTGGTTGGAACACAAGCAGAGTGTTCTCTGTAAGCCACTTGTGCGTTACCACCAAGTCTTTCTATCTTTTCTTTGGAAATGTTCTTTGGGTTTGCCCTTTCCCCTCCATTCCCACAGCAGTCATCCAAGCCCCAGTCAACTCATGGCTAAATCACTCCAACAGCTTCTCAGTTTGATCTCTTACCTCTGCAGTCGATAGACTACTTGCTTTTGCCAGGTCCATCGTTTTCAAACAGTGCTTCTAAAGGTCACTTCCTCACTCAGGACCCTACAATGGCTTCTTGATTTCTGTCACATCAACTAAGCCCTTCTTTGGGGCTTTCAAAGCCTTCCGTGGTCTGACTCCGTACTGTACATTTCTCTTCAAAGCCCTTTTGTAGTTTTAAACTTTAAACTTGTAACAACCCTAATTTAAGTTGAAGGCATTTTTAGAAACATTCAGGAAATGATAATAAAAGGCAAAATGAATTTTCCATACTTAAGGTGTATTTTATTTCAGACATGACTCATTTTATCTTTTTATTCATATCTCTCTTCTTTTTTTTCTTCAGAATATATGAAATAAGAGTATTTTGTATATAGTTTACTATAATTCTTCTAAGGATTGTTTTTTATGGAAATTTTAAAATATCCTTAAAGGAATTTAAATTATAATAAAATATTTGTGTTAAGTACTATAAGGATGATATTAGAAAATAAGTATTGTTTTATTAAAGATAAGAAGTAGAGAAGCTGGCTTGAGGAAGAATTGGAGTTTCAAATAGAGCTGAGAGAGAGTGTTAATTTCAACTGGTGGCAGTTATAACCGTTATTCTATGACAGTTTCACTGGCTGGGTGTGGCATTCTGGCAGTTGGGTTCTGGCAGTTGACAGAGTCACACTCAGTTTCTTTCTCTCTCATAGCTGGAGAAGGTAACGTCTTTGCCTCTCTCTATCTCGGTCTGAGGGAAAGACTTGAAGGAGTGGAGTGTTTTCTTTTCCAACTTAGGAAACACTATTCATTTATCTGTTACTGTCTATAGACTGGTTAAAGTGTGAAAAGACCAAACAAAACCTGGTCTTTGGTTTGGACTCTGAGTCTGTTAAGGCTTATCTTTGTAACTTAAAGGCAAAGTTAAGAGTTATAGTGGTTAGGTTTATTTAGAATAGTATACATTTGGTTTGTTAGATCAGGGAGGATTAGCTTAGCCTGTGAACCACAGGAGAAGCAGTTCCTTGCAGGACCTGAGAGTTTATTTGGATGGAGTTAGAATCCCTTAGAATTAAAAATCATTTTTCCTTTATATATATTTAAATAGTTTATTTTTCATAAACAAGAGTCTCTTTAGTGTTCCTTGCACCCTGCATTGCTCGCCCTAATTTTATTTTTACAGTACTCATGTTATAGCTTTATTATTAAAAGTATAGAGGGGCAGCAAAGTGGCTTAGTGGATAGAACACCAGGCCTGGAGTCAGGATGACCTGAGTTCATATTTGACCTCAGACAATTTGTAATTGTATGACCCTGGGCAAGTCACTTAACCCTTGTTGCCTAGCTCTTATTGCTTTGCTGCCTTAGAACCAATGCACAGTATTGATTCTAAGATGGAAGATAAGGGTTTTTAAAAATATAAGACTACTCTAATAACTCAAGATAGAACTCAGGATTAAATTTGAGTGAGGAGGGAAATCCACAGAACTACTTTGATTTTGACCAATGGTCTCTCTTTTCCTACCCTGGAAGACATCGGAAACTTCTAATGTAAATACTCTTTCTCTAAATGCAAATTATCTTAAGAGTCTTAGAAAGTTGCCTAGGACAATTTGGAACTATGCCCAAAAGGCTATAAAAGACTATCTGTCCTTTGATATATATATATATATATATATATCACAAAGAGATCATAGGGCAAAAGACTTGTACAAAAATATTTATAGCCACACTCTTTGTGGTGGCAAAAATTTGGAAAATGAGGGAATGTCCTTCAACTGGGGAGTGGCTGAACAAATTGTGATATCTGTTGGTGATGGAATACTATTGTGCTGAAAGGAATAATGAACTGGAGGAATTCCATGTGAACTGGAATGACCTCCAGGAAGTGATACAGAGTGAAAGGAGCAGAACCAGGAGAACATTGGACACAGAGACTGATACACTGTGGTACAATCGAATGTAACGGACTTCTCTACTAGCAGCAATGCAATGATTCAGGACAATTCTGAGGGACTTATGAGAAAGAACACTATCAACATTCAGAGACAGAACTGTAGGAGTAGAAACACAGAAGAAAAACAACTGCTTGAATACATAGGTTGATGGGGTTATTATTGGGGATGTAGATGCTAAACAATCACCCTAGTGCAACTATCAATAATATGGAAATAGGTCTTGATCAATGTACACATAAAACCTAGTGGAAATGCACATCGGCTCCGGGGGCAGGAGGCGGTTTGGGGGAGAGGGAAAGAACATGAATCATGTAACCATGGAAAAATATTCTAAATTAAAAAAAGAATAATTAAAAAAAAGAAAGTTGCCTAGAAGACTGAGAAGTTAAATGATTCACCCAAGGGTACAAAGAAAGTACTAATCAGAGACAGAATTTGAATCCAATCCATTAAGCATTTATCAAGCACCTACTATATCTCAGACATGGTGCTAGGCTCTGAAAGTAGAAAATAAAAATAAAGAAAACTTGGTCATAGCCTAAAAGAGCTTACTTCTTCCTGGAGATACTAATTTAAATAATACAACAAATTTAAAAAGCAAAAATAAGAACTTAAAATCGAGAAAGCATTGTGGAAGAGGTAGATGCTGAACTCAGACTTAATGGAAGATAAGGATTGTGAGAAGCAGAGGTTTGGAAGAAGAGCATTCCAGGCATCATAGACAAACTGGGTGAAGCAGGGAGAAAGGAACTGAGGGAACACCTAGCAGATCTATCTGGTTAGGAAATAGAGTAAATTATATGGAGCTGCTTTGTGGCACAGTGGATGGCATGCTGCACCTGGAGTCAGGAAGATTCATCTTCCTGAGTTCAAATCTGGTGTCAGATACTTCCTAGCAATGTGACCCTGGGCAAGTCTATTTGTCTCAGTTTCCTCATCTGTAAAATGAATTAAAGAAGGAAATGGCACACCACTCCAGTATCTTTGAAAAACAAACAAACAAACAAACAAACAAAAACAAATGGAGACATGACCAAAATGACTAAACAACAACAACAAAAATGGCTACCAAGTATCTGAGGCTGGAAGTGAACTCATGCCTCTTTGACTCCATGCCTAGTGTTCTATCCACTTCAATGACTAGCTGAATTAGAGTGGTGGTCCTATGAATGGAGAGAAGGAGGTAGAAGTGAGATATTTTGGTAGGACTAAGAATACTTGACAACTTTTTGGCTAGAAGTGGGTGATAAGAGTGAAGAATAGAGGATGACTAAGATTTAGAAGCTGGGCAACTGAAAGGGTGGTGATATGAAAGATGGTAATATTTTCCACAGAAATACTGTAGTCTTGACCAGTGGTCTCAAGGGGCTGGGTTATTCTTCAGAATTTCTCTGGCCCTAAGGGTCAGGGTCCAAGGCTTCCCCTTCTCCCCCCACACCTCCCAGACTTAGTTGTATATCATCCTTTCTCCTCTGCTTCACCAGAGGCCAATACCTGAAGTTTTTTGATGTGGAGGGGAATGCTTGATCTCCTTGGCCCTAGATGGTCTTTATGACACCAACACTGGCTCTCTATCCATAACACTAAGCTAGCTCTCTTAAAGATTAAAGATAAATTTTACATGTGTAACCCATATTGATTTGCTTGTCAGCTCTGGGAGTGAAGAGGGAAGAAAGTGGGTACACAGTATGGATCATATAACTTTGGAAAACTATGTGAAAATTTATTAACGCCTTTTAAAATTTAGAATTTAAAATTTGAAATTAAAAAAATTCTAAAACTTTCATTCAGAAAATTGGTAACTTAAAATGTTGTTTTAAAATTAATGTTGAATTGCTTCTTCTTCCTTCCCCACCCCCATAAATAAACACAATTTGAAACTAATGGTTGTTATATTAGCCCATTTCTTGGGGAAAAAAGTCTCTCAATAAAGGTCAGTGTGGTATGATGTGAAAATCCTAATTCTGGTCAGAGGATGCACATTCCAATTTTTACTGTTTTTTTATTATTTATGTGACCCTTAGGAAATCATTTAATCTTTTAAATTCTTTGATAATCAGAGTTTTTTTTTAATCTTTAAGGTGAAATGATTATAGAAAATGATCTCTTGGGGCCTTTCTAACTCCAAAATCTCATGATAAAGTCTTATTTCTTAAATGTAACGTGGCTTTGTTCCACCACTCCAGTTCAGACCTTCATCTCTTCTCACTGGGCTATACACATTAATAGTCTCCATGCTGATCAACCCCTTCACAGATACCAAAATAGTTGTCCTTGGGAAGAAGTCTAACTAGGTCATTCCTCTGCTTAAAAACCTTCAGGTAGTCCCTGTTTCTTCTAGGATAAAAATACAAATTTTTCAAGTATGACTCAGAATCTTTTCACTCTTCCTTGAACATACCTTCCACACCTTTGTCTGTACATAAGTACAAATGGTATATACAAACATACCATATGTCTGAATACATATGAGCTTGGGAGACACTAATTCCTCTGTTCTACCCATGATCCATCATAGACTAGGAAGGACTTCTGTGAGACCAGCTTGTCTAATCCCTTTGTTTTAAAGCAGGGGAAACAGGTTTAGGAAAATTAAGTGACTGTTCAAGGTCACACAGGCAATAAATATTAGACATGTTCTATAAATCAGGTTCCTCTGACTTGGTAGCTCTCTTTCTAGTGTATCATGCTGTCTCTGGATGAAACCTTCTCTAATTACTCATAAAAAAAAACCTTACCTCCTTTCTTAGAATCAATACTGTGTATTGGTTCTAAGGCAGAAGAGCGGTAAGGGCTAGGCAATGGGCATTAAGTGACTTGCCCAGGGTCACACAGCTGGAAAGTGTCTGAGGTGCTCCGACTGCTTCTCATATTCACTTCCATGCAGCTTAGCAGTGACCTGCTACAGTTTCATCTATGTTAAGTGGACTGACTTAGCTAGATTTTTTTTGAAGGTAGAATATTTTTAAATTTTTTTACTAATGTGGCAGGAATAGTTTATAAATGTTTGTTGAATTGCCAAATTACATTTTTTTTCAGAGAACTGTATTTGAATTCAGAGAATGTGATTTATAATTCCAGCTCTGGCATTCATTTATTTCCTAGGCATATAAAATAAGGGGATTAGTCACAATGATGCTTAAGGTTCCTTTAAATTCTAAATCTATGAATCTAGGCTTTTTAGGGATGTGTTAGGCATTCAGTAGACACGCTGTAAGTATTTATCATTTGATTTATGTCCTTCTGTATTTTTGCTATTAGATTTTAGGCAGGGAATGTAACGTCTACAGATCAAATACAAAAGGAAAAGCCTCATTTCCACTTTGCATGCTTGAAAATATTTCTATGTTCCTAGTGTCTTTAAAAGTTTATGAATTGAATAATCTCTATCCTCAATGGAATAAATAAAATATTGAGACAAAAAACATAAGAAACATTATTAAAGATGAACAGTGCATCTGGAGAAGAATTTTATTAAAGCATCCTGTGACATTGAGAAGAAAAACTATTGTCCTGTTTCCCAGCTGGCTATCAATGGTCTGCAGATCAATAAGGAGCCACTACCATGACTCTCATCAGTGATATTACTTGTCAATTGTTATTGAAAGTCAGATCATGTGGTGAAGGTACCCTTCAGACTTTAAGAAAGATTACACTGACAATGGCTGCTTTTGGGACACAGAGTAAAATTAACTTCTAGGTTATCCCCGTCAAGGACCATTAAGTCCTGAACTATGAGGGACACTGTGAACAAGCCATATTTTAACCTCCTATGAGCACAAAGCAGGCAGGTTTCATCCTCCCCCTCTCACCTCCCTAACACTGCCCCCTCCCCCTCACCAAATATGACCTTCACTAAAATTTATGTGAAAATGAAAAAGGAAAAGAAAGCTGTGACCCTGCCAAACACTGATGATGTTACTCATTTTAATTACTGGTATTTGGAAATTAAATGGCCTAGAGCTTGTTTGGCAGTTTGTTTCAGGGGGAAAAATGATTTAAGCAAGCCCCAGAATTCCAGAACCTTTTTACAGCAGGTGTTGAACGAGGCATTCATTTTTCTTTTTCCAGAGTGTCCTTGTAAGCATAATAACAATTAGGAAGCAAGGCCTTCACATCAAAAGCTCAGGCTTATACTGACATTCTTCTCTGGGCTTCTTCATCCCTTGCAATTTCCTCACTCAGCCTCGAAAATGCCTGTGCTTGAAATTTCCCTTTAAACAATGTCACAAGCCAAAGACTTTCTTCAAAGGCAAAGCATTTGGAAGAACAATACAAAAAGTGCTTTTAAGTTTAAAAGTCCCCTTCCTTCCTCCCATATTCCATTTTTCAGTTGTAGGTTTGGTCAGAAAGTCCATTAATAAAAGGAGATTGAGATGGCAGAGCGAAAACAAAAAGGAAATTGCCAAGAGTAGAAGACTATATTCTAACTTCAGAGGCTTAGGAGCACATCCTCTCTGCCTTTCTGAGTGTAGAATAACACACATTTCATCAGTAGATAGCAGGAATAGTGGAAAAACTCAGGGAAGAGTCCAGACTTTGAATTCTGTATAATTTGGATTTCCCCCCCAGAACTCTAAATCCCAGCTTCCCATGCTCCCTCTCATGTTACATGCTAACGTAGGGAGGATATAAGTTTTGTGTAGCTCTGCCACTTGCTCTCTTTTCCCCTGATAGCAGCTAGGAAAGTGGGCTTTATACCAGGCAGGATAATCTACACCTGTGGGTTTACTTTTTGTTAGATAATTAGGTTTGAACTTCTTTTTCTTTTAGTTTATTTTCTTTCTACTTCAAGTGATTATTAATAAACTTTATAAAATATAATACTTGGAGTTATTGGATATTGATTTTAATCTTACAATGCTAGCTTTATTACTTGCTAATTGTATTCTCAGAACTTCAAATAATGCCTGGATCATAGTAAGCACTTAATAAATACTTTTCATTCATTCATTCATTCATGGAACAAGTTTTGTAGAAAAGTTTAAACTGCACTAATAAAGCTAGAAAATACTCAAGAGTTTAGGGTATTTTTTATATTGTGTTTATCAGAAGTAATGTTTATGCATATATGCACAATGAACATATACTTATACTAACCATATACATACATGCATAACATGCATATAAATACAATACATATGTATATAATATGCAAATATAACACATGTATAACAAAATGCCTATAAACACAGCATAATATATAAAATACAGAAATATAATTCATGTGTAAATGAATATATACAATATTTAACATGTATATTTATGTATGTAATTTATAATGCACTTAAGACATCACCAGCTACTCCTGCTATGGCTAGTAATGATGAAGAAAATTTAATTTCTCCAATCTCTTTATCCTGTTCAGTGAATAACTTTTTTGATTCATAGCTATCTTTTCTCCTCTCTCAACTGTCATAATTACCAAGGAAAAGAGATGTTAAATGACTTGCCTAAATTTCCCCAGCTAGTTTCTGACATAAACAGGACTAGTACTTATCTCTCTGGGATCCTACATCCAGGTCCAATGCAACATGTTTCTTTTTTGATGATCCTCATTCTACAATCATCATCTCCTCAATGTTAATAGTTACAGTATCTCTTCTTCCTTTTTTTAAAATGTTTTAATTTTTTCTGTAGTTTTTTTATTACTTTGAATTTAATTTAAATTTTATTTCCAATTCTCTCTCTCCCTGGTACCCTTCCCACTGAGAAGGCAAGAAAAATAAAACCCATTACAAATATGTATAGATGTGCAAAAACAATTCCTGCATTAACCATGTTTCAAGAAAAAAAAAGCAAGGAAAAAGAAATAAATACTAGAAAATGTTTCAATCTGCATACCAAGTCTGTCAATTTTCTTTCTAGAGGTGGATAGTATATTTTCCTCATGAATTATTTGAAATTGTGGTTTAGTCATTGTGTTCATCAGTTACTAAGCCTTTCTTAGTTAATTATCTTTACAGTACTGCTGTTAACTGCACAAAATATTTTCCCAATTCTGCTCCCTTCATTTTACATCACTTTATATGCCTTCTCAAGTTTTTCGGAAACCATTCAATTCAATTATTTCTTACTATAAATTAGCGTTCTATTACATTTATATGCCCTAACCTGTTTAACCAGAGGTAGGTACAGCTTAATAGTTTTGGGGGCATACTTACAAATTGCTTTCTGGAATATTTGGGTTAGTTCAAAGCTCTAGCAACCATGCATTGGTGTACCTTGTCTTCTCTTCCATATTCCCCCCCCCCGAATTTGTCCTTTTTTTAAAAATTTGGTCAATCTGATTTGTATGGGATAGTCCCTCAGTTATTTTAATTTGCATTCTCTAATTATTAATGACAGAGCATCTTTAACATGGCTATTGACAATTTAGATTTATTATAAACTACCTAAACTTATTGGGTCCCTTAATTTTTTTTCCCTTTCTTAATTCCCTTTTAGTGATTCTCTTGAAGTCTGTGTTTGGGCATCAAATTGTCTGTTTAAGTCAGGTCTTTTCTTTAGGAATGCTCAGAAGTTTTCTATTTTATTAAATTATCACACTTTCCCCTGCAAGAATATAATCAGTTTTGCTGAGTAGTTGATGCTTGGTTGCAGACCCATTTCCCTTGCTTTCTGGAATATCATATTCTATGCCTTCTGGTCCTTTAGTGTGGATGCAGCCAGGACCTGTGTTATCCCAACTGTGGCTCCATGATATCTGCTGTAGTATCTTTTCCTTGGTCTGGCAGTTCTTGAATTTGGTTATAACATTCCTGGGCATTGTCAATTGGATATTAAATGCAAGAAGTGATCTGTGGATTCTTTCAGTCTTTACTTTACCCACTTATTCGAGAATGTCAGGGCAGTTTTCTTAGATAATTTCCTGTAGAATGATGTGTAGCCTTTTTCTTTTGTCTTGATTTTCCAGTAGTCTGATAATTCTTAAATTGTCTCTCCTGGATCTATTTTCCTGGTCTATTATTTTCTCAATGAGGTGTTTCATATTTTGCTAAATTTTTTCATTCTTTTGATTTTGTTTTACAGGTTCTTGCTGCCTTGTGAAGTCATTTACTTCTAGTTGTTGGATTCTAATTTTTAAAGACTGAATTTCATCCCTGCCTTTTTGGTCATTCTTTTCCTTTTGGTCTGTTTTTCTTTGTAGGTCATTGTTCACTTTCTTTTCCTCATTTTCAAGCTGGTCAATTCTGGCTTTTAAAACACTATTTTCTTGTTTTGGTTCATCTGCCTCTGTTTCCAGACAACCTATTTTGCTTTTTAAGTTCTTTTCCCAATTTTCTTCAGCCTCTCTTAACCATTTTTTAAAATTGCATTTTGGGTTCTTCCAAAGCCTGTGTCCGATACTTTGGAGTTCCTGAGTTTTTGATTGGTGTTCTTTAATCCTCTGTTCCATTTGTTCTTTGTTCATTACCTAGATAGAAGCTGTCGGTTGTAATTTCTTTTTTCTTTTTCTGTTGTTTAGTCATATTTTTTTCTTCTTTCCCCCATCATTGGCTGTATTCTTGCTCCTCTCTTTATTTACTAGATCTGTGGGTTTGGGCTATTCTGTCCTGAAGGGGCTTCTTCCTTGCTCTTATGATTAACTGGATTAGGCTGACAGAGCTGACCTGTTGTATTAATGAGCCCTGAGGCCTGATCTTCCCCAGCTGCCAGCAGAAGCTGAAGGTGGAGGTGAAGGTATGGAGGCTCTACTCCTTTCTGCCAGCCACCTCCCTGCCAGGTCAGAGCCCTGAGGTTCCCATGGTGGTACCAAAGTACTCCGTCATGTTTGCAACCTTTGCCCTCAGCATGGTAGGTGGGGAAGGGGTGTTGAAGTTGAGCTTCCCTGCCTCTGAAGGCTTCTTATCTGCACTATTGATAGATGGGATAAAGCCAGCAAAGGGGATCTGCAGAGCTGGATGTACCTTGAGGCCTAAACCTCTGGAGGCAGAAGCTCAAGATAGAAAAGTGCTGGCTGAAGGTTATGACCAATCTGCCCTCCTCTCTGCCCCTCTCCTCCAGCTGCCTCCTTACCAGCTGTGGTCAGAGCCCTTAGCCTCAAATAGCTGTGGTAGTAAGGAGCCTTCTCCCTGAGAGCCTAGCAATCACCCAAGTCTCAGCACAGTAGGTGGGGGAAAGGTCCTGTGAACCTTCCTTCCTTCTTTCTTTCTTTTCCTTAAACCTGAGAATTCAACCTTTTCTGCATACCTTTTAAATTGAATCAAGCAGGAGGGTCCCCTGACTCTGTCCTGTTGTTGGATTTGGTTTTGTACCCACTTCGAAGCTCTTTTGTGGTTTATAAGCCCCGTTTTGACTCCTCCTTTCCCCTTTCTGATGTTCTCATAAAGTTTCCCTTTCTTGTAACTCTCAGCTACCAGGTTTTGAGGGTCTGTAGAGTTCTGAAGCTACCTTTCTTCACTATGTCTTGGTATTTGTATTTCTAAGGTCTCAGTGCTGCCAAATGAGATAATATTTGTA
This sequence comes from Gracilinanus agilis, assembly GCF_016433145.1. Lineage (NCBI taxonomy): Eukaryota > Metazoa > Chordata > Mammalia > Didelphimorphia > Didelphidae > Gracilinanus > Gracilinanus agilis. The sequence continues at coordinate 387,800,500 of NC_058132.1, read as the reverse complement.
AAGTGCTTAGAACAGTGTCTGGGATATAATGTTTAATAAATGCTTTTTACTTGCCTCTCTCCTCATTAGCCACTCTGTTGCTCTGGGGATGTTGTTACCAAGCATGATAGCAAGCCCAAATCTTCTGACCTTTTGAATTTAAAAAAGTTTTCCCTTTGTCAGTGGGGTAAAGGAGGAGGAGAGAAATTCCAGTCCTTGCTCAAGAGCAATTAAATTCTCTTGACCACCACTTCATAAATTTGTTGCTAGAATTTCGCCTTCAAAATATTCTATTCACAATTGATCTGCCATGACCAAGAGATGTGGCTCACAGATTTTTCCCAATAATCAAAAGATTTCACTTTTCTGAATTGTTAACACTTGATTTACACTTTTGATTGATTCAATATAGACTTTAAGACTTGTTCACACTCAGTCTGCACTTTTGGCTGATTCTGTTAAAAGAGATATTGAAGCTTTTCTGTAATTGTGTTAATTGGGGTTGCACTGTGGAAAGCCTATCCTTTCATTATTGTTTTGATGTTGGCATCAAAAACTACTCAAGAAATGAATATATCAGCCAAACATTTGCCAATGACCCACAATATTCCAGTTGGTTTGGAATATGAAAAAAATATAAAATGAAAAAACATAAAATTTTGAATATAAAATATAAAAAGGCAGGTGGCGAATGCAATATAGCTGGGCATGCAATATGGAGGCAGATTATGAAAAATTTTAAATGATAAATAGAAGAGTCTGAACTTTTTCCTTAGAAATTATGATGTATTTGAAAGGTCAGACTAATGCCATGAATAACAACAACAACAACAAATATAGCATATAATTAATTGTGTGTGGTAGAAAACAAATGCTGTAAGAATTCAGAACCAAGGGAGACTGCTCACATAACCCATTTGAGTTATATTTCATGATTTTACTTACTGGGTTCACTTGGTGATCTCAGAGTCAGCTCCAATGGAATTTAGTTGCCGTCTCTATGCTGATGATCCTTACATGTTCATATTCTGTCTAATCTCTCCATTAACTTCCAATATCATATCTTCAAATACCTTTCAGATATCTTAGACTCGATGTCCAACCAATACCTTAAACTCAACATGGCCAAAACAGAATGTGTCAAGAGTTCAAGAAGTCAAGATGAATAAGAACTGAGGGGTCATCAGGTGTGTCAATTAAGAGATTACTGCTAACTTTGGCGGGAGTAGTTATCTTTGAATGATGTGTTTAAAGGATAGACTGAAAAGAGATTTGGAAGAGAGTGAAAAGGCATACATGGCTTTATTTTTGCTGAGGCTTGCTGAGAAAGAATGAAGAGATAATGGGCAATACATTGAGGAGATGGTAACATTTAATCAGTTTTTAACGGGTGGCATAGACACTTGGGCATGTTTGTAGGCAGTAAGAAATGAACCAGTAGATTGGGGAAAGATTGAAGATGAGAGAGGGCAATATCATAGGGACAATTTGCTAGAGAAGATGGGAGGGGAAGGGATCAAGGATGCTTGTAGAGAACTTGACCTTGGTAAGGAGAAGAGGCACTCTTTCCTCAGAAAATGAATTAAAAGATGCTAGTAAGTTTCCTTCAAAATTATGTTTTAAATGTATAAGACCAGGACCATATATAATTTCCCCTCCTCATTCTCTGACAGGACTCTAACAGAAGGTAACCTGTATATTTTCTGATGCATAACACAGACTTTCCTTTCATTAATTAAATACCCTTAATCTTAATTAATAACTTAGCTATTTCTGCTTAGGGTCTTTATTAGCCTCTGGTTTATGTGTTGCTTGACAAACAATCTCTTCCATTTTCTTCACAGGCCTTTCAAAAATGATCTTCAAGTCTTTTCCTTCTCCAATCCCTCTTTTGTTCAGGTTCTGGTGAAAGTCTTAAAATGAAGGCCTGGTCATGTATTCTCTTGCTCAAATAGTTCTAATAGCTTCCTTTTGCCTCGAGGGGAAAAAAACCATCAAATTCTTCTGATTATCATTTAAAGCCTTTTGTAATCTACCCCCAGCCTACATTTCCAGGTATATCATACATTTTCCTTTGCCTACTTGATGTTCTATGAACATAACTCTTCATTTCTCTGTTTGTCTCTGCATAAATGTTGTTTTCCCCCAACCCCTATGCCTAAAAAGTACTCTGCCTCAACTTCTCCCTTAGAACCTAAATTCTCCCAAAGCTCTGGGCCTGCTACCTCTTACAAGAGGCCTTTTCTACTCTATCCACATGCAAGTACCCTCTCCATATTACTATAGGCAACTTGTTACATTTTTGCCTCTTTATTTCTAAGCCCAGCACAATGCTTGGCTCATAATTGACTCTTTTTTTTAATTTTTAAGCCCTAATATCTTTTTATATATATATCCTTCTATATTAATTTTTTTATTTGTTATAGGGCTAGGCAATGGGGGTTAAGTGACTTGCCCAGGGTCACACAGCTGGGAAGTGTCTGAGGCCAGATTTGAACCTGGGACCTCCCGTCTCTAGGCCTGGCTCTCAATCCACTGAGCTACCCAGCTGCCCCCCATAATTGACTCTTAATAGCTATTTGCTAATTGATTTCTTTAGCAGATTTTTTCATTCTAAATTTAAACAATTATGAGAACAAATTTTAAGGATATAATTTTATCACATGACCATTAATATTCCCCAAAATTTTTCAATAGAAATAAGGTTCTGCCATGTTGAATTAGTTTTTCTTAAGGCTAGGGTTTTTGTACTTGTTGCTTTCCTGATTAATGATTAAAACAACTCTACAGGCAATGGTCAGTCCCCTTTGGGGAGTTCCTTGAGTTGGAATTTAATTACAATTCAAATATTTCCTGATGGTTAATAGTAAACATCCTCCAGTATGAATGAACTATTCCATCTAAGTCATTATAAATTTTCATTATCTACCTTCAACTACATCATAACAAGGGATTCTTTTTATTTCTCCTTAATAGTTCTCTATTTGTCTTCCCACAGAATCAATTCCAAATCTTTTCTTTTCTCTTTAATACATTTATTTACTTTCTCTCTGTCTTTTCTTTGTCTCTCAACTGAGGGCCTCACTTATTTATTTAAAAAATAGAAATCTACAGTGTCATGCCTTCTTCAATTCTACTAAATATATGGAAATAGTCACTATGTTTGGTATTGGTTAAATTCAGATGGAAAATAGTTTTTTTTAAAGAATATGTAGGGTGGGCAGGAGGAGAGAAAGAGAGAGAGAGAGAGAGAGAGAGAGAGAGAGAGAGAGAGAGAGAGAGAATATTGAAACCATTAAATGTGCACTTCCTTTTCTTTTCTTTTTATCTCTAAATCCCTTGACATCTCCCTCCCTCTCATTCTCTCCTCCTTTTCCCACCAGCCTCTGATAAGAGGGATTTCCTTCTTTCCAAGGTCAAACAGTTCTATAAATGTCCCTTACTACAATACCCTTTATCTCCTCCATCAGATTGTAAACAATCATCCTTCCCCCTCAAATATTCAACTTCTATTCTGCTAGTTTCTTCCCTATTGCCTTAAAACATGTCCAGGTAATCCATACCCTTTAAAAACCTCCACTAGATCTTAGAATCCTTTCAAACTAATATCCTATATTTCTTCTTTCTTTGCTATGCAAAAATCCTAGAAAAAGCAGTTTACTCTCATGGAACTGAAGAGAAAAACTCTTCTTTCACTCAAGCTTTTGCACTCTGGCTTCTGACTTCACCATAAAATTTAAACTGCTTTTTCCAATGTTACCAATGTGCTTAATTGACAAATCCAATATATTTTCTCCCAGTGCTTATCCTTCTGACATTATCTACTATATTTCACACAACAGAGTAGCTTCTTTTCTTAAATGCTCTGTACTCTCTGTTTTCATGACATTCATTTCTTCAGCTGTTTAACTTTTCTTTCTCAATCTCCTTTGCTAGAATATCATCCCTACCATGTCCCCAATCTGTGAACAATCCCCAAGGCTTTTTTTTAAAATTTGGACTCTCTTCTTTTTCTTTTCTAAACTCTTAGGAAATGCCTGTATCAGCTCCCATGGGTTTAATTTTCATCTCTATATAGGTGATTCAAAGATTTATGTGTGAAGTTCTGATCTTTAACCTGAGCTTCAAGCCCTGCATCACTGATTGCCTGTTAGACATTTAAAAATGGACATCCTTGAGACACCTCCAACTTAACATGTCTAAAACAGAAATTATTATTCTTGCTTCCCTCCCAATCTACACGTATTCCAAACCTCTTACTGTCAAAGTCACTGCTATTCTTCCAGTTTCTAGGTTCATGACCTTGGCATTATTCTTGATGCCTTCCTCACTTTCACTCCACATGACCAAACAGTTGCAAAATCTAACTGTTTCTATTTCTTACAATTTCTCATATGTGACCCCTTCTTTCTATTTATATAGCTTTCACCCTGGTTGGTATCCTAATCTCTTTTTCCATAGGGTATTGCAGAAGGCTTCTAATTTGTCTCTCTGCCACAAATCCCTCCTTATTCAGTCATATAAATACATATATATATATGTATATATATATATATATGTATAGAGGGAGAGAGAGAGAGAGACAGATACAGACAGACAGACAGACAGACAGAGAGTCTTGACCAAAGTTATTTGCCTGAGGAGCAGATTCGAATGGCTCTCTAATGGTCTTTAAAACCATTCCCAAACTGGTTCCTACAAATCTTTCCAACATCATTGGGCACCCCTCTCTGTTCCTTTCACAAGACCCTCTCTCTTCTCTTTCATTGCTTTTGTTCATGCTACCTCCCATGTTTGAAAAGAATTCATTTTCTCACCACAATCTCCAAAGAATCCCTACCTTCTCTTCTGGATTCAGATTAGGTACTACTTTCTACCAAAAGTCTTTGTTGAATCCCACTACCCACCAACTGCTAATACCCTCCCAAACTCCTTCATTTTAATTACTTTGTATTTATTCTCTTTAGATTTATTTTGCATATATTTATATGTACTATGCATACACATACATATATGTAGCATATATATACTTATTGTCTTCTTCATTATAATCTAAACTCCCAGGGATTGTTTCCTTCTTTGTATTTGTATATAGTCTGGCACTGTATTTGGCACAGAATAGACACCAAATAAATGTTTGTTGATTGATTAATCCAAATATTGACATTAATTCTCTATCAGGCTGTGCAACATTTACTAAATGCCCTCTGAAATTCAAAATTTGAAGGGAAAACATACCCATATGAATTAGAAAATGGTATAATCTAGGGGAAATAACAAATCCATGAGATGATAAGTATATTAAGGTTTATTTTTATTTGTCTTAAAATATCATGCATCTTGGTTGTATAGGCTAAAGATGAGTTAAATAACAATGATCTTTTAGATTTTCTTTTACTATATTTACGATACTGTACTTAATTTTTATACTTTACAGTTACATTATACTTTATAGCTACAAATTGCTTTATCTATACATTTGTATGGAGATACTTATATCTACATATATTTTCACTATTTTATAGATTAAGAAAGTGAGGTTCAGAATGGCTGTGATTTGCATAACAAAGAGCATGAAATGTAAAAAAAAACAATGTTAGTGGTCTGAAATATCTCAAAGCTAATTGCTATAAAAAATAGGGTAATAATTTTTCAGATCATAGAATTAGAACTCAAAGCGTCCTTAGATGCCATTGAGCTCAATTTTCTTATTTTACCAATGAAGAAACTGGGGCCCAGAGAGGTTAAAATGACTTATCTAGAGTCATACAGCTAGGAAATAATCTGAGGCAAGATTCAAACTCAGTTTTTAGCTCCCTACCCAGTGCTTCATCCACTGTGCCACCTAGTGGGCAATAATTTTCTGATAGGTTAAAAACAGCACAGCACAATCAAATTGAGTTTAATCTAAAAGTTTAAAAGAGATAGGCTCAGGAGCCTTTACCTGCCAGAAGATAAATGAAAAGACTATATTCACATCAAAGCAACATATTTGGTCTGTGCAGTAAAAAAAATTATTTGAGTTAGAGAGTAAAATCAGTCCAAAAAGTGCCTTTGCCATTCCTGCGGAGAGAACATTTATATGATGGACACTTTTCAAAAGGTAATTTTTCAATTGTGTAGACACATCATTAATGTGTCACTAAAAATACATCTGTATGTATTGACGTTTCTAGTAATGATTTCCTTTGCAATATATGACATTGTACTTAATTCTTCTATTTAAAGGAATTATGCATGTGACTTTGAAATGAATATTACCATCTAGACTGTGTCTGTTTTACAACAGCAAATAAAATCCAAGTTTTAAAGAAGAATATAGGAAAAGTATATCAACATAGCCATGGGATAAAGATATAGTAAAAAGGCAAGGACAAGTATAATATGAAACAGGAACAACTTACAGATATTTAATTTTATCAACATTAAAACATGGATTATATTAGCTATAAAAATCTCAGAAGAGGGCATTACCTAGGGAAATTATTGACCATCTAAAGTTAATGGACCTCTTCTTTGCCTTGGCTATCAAGGCTCTGAGCTAATCATTCATCAGTCTCTGGGAAATGCCTTACATCATTATTGCTACAGCTTCCGAAAGTTTTTTTTTTTTAATGTTATAGGTATGCAGGCTATCCCCCATTCCTGGAATGCCTTCCCTCTTGGAATTCCTAGTTTCCTTCCAAAGATCTCAATTACCATATCCAATAAAAGACTAGGCTATGACTATACCACATTCTTTACAATTCTTACCTGATCATGTCTGTTTTTTGGTGTTCTTCCCCCTCATAATATTATAAGTATTGTATGTATAAGTATGTATGTATCTATGTATGTATATATGTGTACATGATATTTTCCCCTTATGAAATCCATAATTTTTTGGCCTTTATATACTTAATATTTAATATATTTCCTGCACATAATAAGCACTTGGATGCTCCTCAAAATGAATTGAATAACTTCAACTGAAAACAAAATAATTAATGATTTCATTATTTAATGAGAAATTACTAGAGTAGTTCACAGAAATGTTCAGGTTAAATATCCCAATGCTTAGTTATGAGTGCCATTAAAATGTGACTAGTTTAAGAGATTTTCCAATCACATTTTTAATATTTATAGAACAGAAAATACTAGCAGTGCTGAATCAAGATTTACATGTGAGATCAACAAAATGCTCTTATTTGTTAGGCAAATTCCAAAAAAAATAGTTAATCCTGGGAAGAAAAAGGTAAAATAGTCTGAGATTTAAAAAACTTTTCAGAAAAGAGTAGAATTCAGTAACCTGAGTTGTTGTTGTTCCTTCATTTTTTTTTAAACCCTTGTACTTCGGTGTATTGTCTCATAGGTGAAAGATTGGTAAGGGTGGGCAATGGGGATCAAGTGACTTGCCCAGGGTCACACAGCTGGGAAGTGGCTGAGGCCGGGTTTGAACCTAGGACCTCCTGTCTCTAGGCCTGACTCTCAATCCACTGAGCTACCCAGCTAGCCCCTGTTCCTTCATTTTTGAAGAGAACTGATGACATCAATGTGTTGACTTGCACGTGTATTGCAATTGAGGCACAGTTACACTAAATCATCAGTCTGAGTCTCTTTTCCAGAGTCATTGAAATCCTATGACAAGAGGAAAGTCAGGATGACCCAACTGAAGGCTATTTTTAGGGCTCTTATCACCTCACTCTTCATCATTGGTTTTGGTCTTTTTGAAAACAGTTTTATTAGAGGATATGTGGACTGGTGGCCATCCCTTGAGCAGATTCATCCTTCCTTGCTCACCACAAGTCCTCAGGTCAGGTGTTGTTCAAAAAGAATGGGAGCATCTGTCATCTCTCTTAAAATAAGACGGACAATTATAGTATTCTTTAAAGTGAATAAAAGCTATCACCATAATAGATAGTTTGCTGGTTTTGGCCCTGCAAATTATTTGCTTTCATAATACTCCAGCAAATGTAAATAATAAAATTTTAAGATGACCCCAGATACTAATTTGACTATGTCACAGTACAGTGCTTTTCAGGTTTTTTTTAAGCAGTTCATAATGGATGAAGAGAGAGTACACATATCCTAGTAACAACAATAGCAAGCCTGAAATGTTAAGAAAAGAAGGTAGAAAAGCTTAGGATATGTTCCAGAAATGATGAATAATCCTTCTTGACTAGAGTAATAGGGGAGAAAGAGAGAGAGAGAGTTGTTTTTCTTTAATTGGTCAACCATTCAATGAACATTTGTTAAGTGCCAACTCTGTGCCAGACACTGTTAGGTCCTAGAGACAGACAAAAATGAAAGTCGCTGTTCTTAAGGAACTTATATTTTATAGAAGTGAAAAATTTCATAAGAATTATATAATTGCATTACAAATCTGAAATCAAGAACTTCAGTAAGCTTGAATTAAATTAGGACCCTAAAACAGATATGCTTACTTTTTTCCCTCCTGAGACTAGGCCAGGATCAAATGGAGTTATGTCACATCAATAAAAAATAATTACTCATTGCTGTAATATAAACCCATTTGCTCTTGACCTACCCTCAGAAATGGGATAAAGTTTTGTTTCTGTCCTCAAGGAGCTCACAAGTGCAATGAGAGGTCAAGAGAGACAGAGAGCAGCATGTGACAATTGTTGTTCAATAGTTTTTCAGTCATGTCTTATTCTTTGTGACCACATTTGGAGTTTTCTTTGCTGAGATATTGGAGTTGTTTGCCACTTTATTCTCCAGCTCATTTTATAGATGAGAAAACTGAGGCAAACAAGCTTAAGTGACTTGCCCAGAATCACATAGCTAGCAAGTGTCTGGGATCAGATTTGAACTCATGTCCTTCTGACTCCACTGTGCCACCTTACTGCCCCACATATAAGAGTAATATATCATTAGTTATTAAGTTATGTGGTATAGAACATCAGGACTGTAGGGATTCGCAATCAATGGTGGGTTGTTGTTTTCCTTTGTACTTGAAAAGAACCAAGATGGCATCACTCTGTGTCTGGCTGCAACTGATCCAAATAATATGAGCTCCAAAGACTCTATCACAAGTCTGACACAAATAACCCATACAGATATTTGGAATGGATATGTCTCTAAATTTGTGCAACCCATATTTCTTTTGAGCTATTCTAATTCTGCCTTGCTCATAGAGCATAGAGCCTCCTTTGATGTGAGCAAGCAATACTGGATGGTCCTGTGCCAGTGTCTCTCATGTCTCAAAACTGATATTAAAGTTTAGAGAATTGGAGGAATTAAGGAAGATTTTGTAGAAAATGTTGGACACAATGTAACTTTGCAGGAGATGTAAAATTTTGGTAGATAGAAGGAAGTAAAAAAAAATTCGAAAACAAATAATGTAACAGACACAGAGGAGAGGAACATGCCAGGTTCATGGAACAATGAAATGGCTGGTCTGACTGGAGAGATTTTTAATATTTGGGGGATTAGTAGAGAATCAGATATAGGATAGAGTCAGATAATTATGGGAAAGGAATACTCTAAAGACTTTTAGAGGACTTGATGACCCTAGGAAGGAATTCCTAAGAATAGTCTGGAATATGTTCCTCAAGTGCATTTTAGATATCCTCTTCCTGAGAACTTTGAAGGAATCCTAATCCTGTCTTTTGGGAGAATAGTAGAGTTTTACTATTTAGAGGGAAAAGAGCAGGATATGGGATTTTGTTGGCCCTATCAAACCCAGTTCTTGAGTTTTTGGTTCAAGTTTCAAGATTCATCTTCAGTATTTCAAAAGATTTATGTTTTCATCAGAGCAAAGATTTTTACTATAGTGCTGCCATCAAATCTACAACACCTTAGTACCATGATGTCCAAAATGGAGGCTCTTCTCCTCTTGGGGAAAGCGGGATGATCCTATGGGATATGACTTGACCACAAAGTGATAAACCATTTGTGTATGGGAATCCATGTAGTATTCACTCCCCTATATTCTTTCCTTCCCTTCCATCGTCAATTTTGAGTTTGTCTCCTTTCCAATGATGCCAGTCCTTTTAACACATCCCTATCTGTCTCCTCCCACTGTCATTCGTCCCTAGCTACACCTGGCCCTGGACTCTGAGGCAGGGGTAGATTACTAGACTCAGACAGCAGCAGCAACCTATCTAGCAGACAAAACTCCTTTCTCTCCTACCCATCTCCATGTAATGTCCTAATGACCAACTTTCTCCTGCTTTACTGGTCACCTTACTGACTGTCATTCATCATAGTAATTCTTGACTTTACTTTTTTCTTTCCTATTTTCTATTTCAGCAATCTCCCAGCAGAAATCACATAGCTAATTTGCCAATAATCCAATAATAATTCCTTATCATTTTCTTTAATTAAAAAAAGGCAACAATCATATGTGATTGTAGAAATGGATAATTATAAAGATGACATAAAGAAATAACAATGGTCAATAAAACATTTTCAAATACCCCAAAGCAAATAAATTTCCTAGAATACCCACTGATGAGTCTCTTCTAGACCTTGTTTAGCACTGCAAAGTTAGTTCCTCAAAAATAAAGTACAATGGAAAATTGAGATAATTATGATGAAATTGAGTTTTGGGTTTTCCTGATTTAGCTTATTGCCTTAGTTTTTCCACTTGTTTTTGATGCTATAGACTTGGTCTTAGGAAAGTGTACCTTAAAAAAAGAAGGATTTCATCACTGACCAAGATTTTTCCAGGTTAGCTTTTATTTACACATAGCAAACCTTTAAATAACTGATATTTATAGGTTCAGGAAGTGCTTGCCTAGCAATAATGCAGGTAGGCTGGTAGCACAAGTATGATTATTTTATTCAATTTTAAGGGGGAAAAACTCACTTTTAATCCTGTGGTCCAAAAAGGTTAAGTGATTTATACAGGGCCACACAGCTAGTGAGCATTACATTTAGAATTTGGACCCAAATCTTTGGATCCTAAGCCTAATTCCATTTCTACTTTATTATGTAATCTATCATTAAAAATTATGGCTATTATCTGTCTCATTATATCCATGTGTCCTACCTCCATTCATCCTGTGTGTGGCAGGACTAACTTCTGCACCATCCTTATTTTTCCTTAAAAATTAATTAAACCCTCCCAAAGATTGAAATAGGCCAGGAGGATAATGCTCAAGCCATAGATGTAGCTTCCTACTTGTCTAATTACAGAAGGCAGAGTAGGAGGCTTCACTGAATCACGGCAAATGCAGAGGATGAGAAGCTGGACCCGGTGAGTCAGTGCTATGTTCTTGCTGAGAATGCTATTGTTTAAGTAAACATCTTTTTGTTGCTCGTCAGAGAATCTACAAGTGTCTCATTTCATCCTGATCCCAAATCTGATCCACTACACCCACTTTTGTCAGGTTTACCTGACCACATTTGGCATTCGTCAAAGGGATTGAGTCAGAATGATCTCATGGTTAAGGTGAGGGATGTTCACATTGAAGGAGGAGGAATCCCAGGTCTCAGAGACCCCGACGAGGAGAGTTGTTCTTCCGCCATTGCTTCTAACTCTGGAAGCATCTTACAAAGGGGTCTCATGGCTTGGTTTGTTGCTTAGTTGTTAATCAGCTATGAATAACTCTTTGCAACCTCTTAGGGCTTTTCTTGGCAAGGATAGTGAGTGGCTTGCCATTTCCTTCTCCAGCTCATTTCACAGATGAGAAAACTGATGCAAACAGGATTAGGAGACTTGCCTAGGGGTCACACAGCCAGCAAGTTTTGACCTCAAAAAAAACGAGTCTTCTTGAATCCAGGACCAGCCCCTCTATCCATTGCATCAGCTAGCTGCCATGACTTGGTTGGATGATGAAGTAAACTGTCCATGAGGATGGAGTGATTTGAGAGATTTGAATAGGCTCTGAGTTTTTGAAAACAGTTCCCTAAGGATGATAAATTTAAATTATTGTTTATTGAATTTGCAGTTTTGTGACAGTAATATCCAAGCCCACACATGAACAGTCAGGAGATTATCTCAACTTTGCTAAATGAACTGCTGGCACTTTTATCCGACATTTAGGAAACCATTGAAAATCTTGATTGAAAAGCTCAAGCAGGAGGCCTTTGAAAAGTCTCCCCATGATCCTACAGACCTTTTCAGATTTGGGGATATGAACAATTAGGCCAAAGTTATTCCACTGGATTTATTGAGGACAGTACATGTAGAATCAGTTTCAAATATTTTCCTTTTTGCTCTAGAATTACAAACTAGAATTCTTTGTTAAGATTTCTGTGCTGACCATATGAACTATTCTAGACCAATCATCTCTCAACTGGTCTTCTGCTTTATTTTCTTTCTCTGAGCATGGGTGAGCCAACAACAATATTGAAATGGATATTTCTGTAAGTTTGAAAACTTGGGCTTCATGTGAGGTGGGACAGTAGTAGCTTCAAGCCCCAGGATACTAGAGCAGTGGCAGCACTCATGGCACAGGGCTCAGCTCTGACACAGGAACAGCATCTATCCAAGGCCAGGAGGGTTATGGATAGATCCCAGCCCAGAGGACTAGCCTGGGACACTGGGTCAGCGGTAACCTTGGACTCCAGCACTGGAAGGCAAAGGCAATGCTTGGGCCAGTACAGGTGGGTCATGCCCAGGATCAAAACACAGAGGGCATCACTCAGACACATGAACAAGGGAGCAGCACTTGGCCTTGGAACAGTGAACATCTTTGCAGAGTATGCAATGGTGGAAGCCCCAGTGGAGTGGGCATGGTCAATGCAATTTTAAAACTCTTACCTTCTGTCTTAAAATCAATACCAGATATTGGTTTCAAGGCAGAAGAGTGGTAAATGCTAGACAATGGAGGTTAAGCGATTTGCCCAGGGTCATGCAGCAAAAAATATCTGAATTTAGATTTGAACTCAGAACCTATAGTCTCTAGGCCTGGCTCTTAATTCACTGAGCTCCCTGCTTGTTTAATATGGTTCAACCAATATTGGAAAGAGTTGTAGGCTACATGTGGCCTGGGTCTCTCAAAGACTTTTAAGGCTTACCATTGAAGATTTGGGATATGGTAAAGATGATATTTATCCAATGAAGAGTAGGAAAGACTTTCCTTGAAAAGTAATGAAATTATCTTTGAGAATTAATTACTCTGGGAGGAATGACGCTCAAGTCGTTGATGTAGCTTCCTTGTTGTCCACGTACAAAAGGTGGTCTAGAAGGTCCCTAAGGCTTGAAATAGACTTCTGACCAGCTACCATGGAAAATACAGAGACAGGGAGGCTACCCTTAACTCACCCAATTCTGTGTACTTGCTGAATATTCTTTTAATGGTATTTTTAAGAAAACTTCCTTCTATTAATTGTGGGATTCTCTGAGTATCTCATTTTGTTCTAATCCTGAACCTGTATCACTGGACAGGTGTGAGTCAAACCTGGCCCATGACACTGTCCCTGTGAAGGATAGGGTAGGATTTGTAATGTAGCAGATACCCACCTCCATTCTGACACCCACAATTTTAAGTTATCTCTTTTCCTTTCCCCATCCAAGAAGGTGTTTTTCTTGAACTTTGGACTGACTCAGAAATTAAAAAAGAAAAAGTTCATGTTTTAAACTAAAGCTAGCTTTTCAAATTATTTGAAGTTATTAAAGTGAACTGCATTTCATGGTTATTCTAGTCTGTGACACCAAGTTGACAGTGAATATGAGGACAGAGGGTACAAACTGCAAAAGTCATCATTTTTATAATTTAAATGTACTTGCTTTCTTCCAGGATCACAAATGATAGAAGTAGACAAATGTTTCTTTGGCCTTTTTCTGACATTAGTTCCATTTTATTTTACCTGAAGATTTTTTCTCTATATCAACTCATCTACTATTTGTTCTTTCCTTCCAATAAGTCCATAGGGTTTTAGTGCAGATATTATCATCCCTATTTTAAAGGTTAAAAAATGAACCTGGCAATAATGTGAGCCATACAAAGGTTAAGTGATCTTCCCAGGTCACACAACTAGCTAATATTAATAGGATCATTACATTCTCACCATCTTGTTTCTTTTACTTATTTTAATTCTGACAAAGATTTTTATAAACATAAACAATTTGTAGGAAAAATATTTCAAGGCTTTTCTCTCAAGAAGTCCTTTTTGAAAAAACAAATCAATAAGCTTTGTATTACTGTAGCTTGTACAATAGTCATTTACAGAGGAATAATATTAATGAGGGACTGTGGGCAAAATGGTCACCTTTCTGATAAGGCTAACACCACCTATGGGGATATACTAAGAAAATTACATCAGGCTTAGTGATAGGGTTCAAAATTTATCACATTATAGATAAGACATTGTAGGCTATAGCCTTGAATAGATCATTTATAAAGAGTGTGACTGAGAGGAGATAGAAGACCCTGTCATCCTTGCCTTCTATATTACATATTGTCATTCTGTCAAGTCAAATCTAATATAAATGAATCACATTAATCAGAAAATGTGAATTTCTACATGACAAGCTAAAGGAGCATAACATTTCCAATTAGATTAGCTATCTAAAATTAGCTACTGACACAAGCAAGTATACATGGTCAATTTGCCTGCCTGATACTGGAAATTAAATAAGACATATCGGATAATAGATAGCCCTGGGGTGAACACAAGACTGTAATTCACTCATACGATTCAGCTGACGTCATAAGCCATAAAATGAAATTCAGTCCTCTACTTGGCTCGAGATCACTTACTTGTTGGACAATAGTGATTTAACATTAAAGAGTTCAGAAAAGAGATTTCTATTTGCTCTCATTTTTAGATGGTGAAAGTAAAGGACTTTTGTTGTCAAAATGATTTGAGTGTCAAATGAGAAAGTGTGATTGCATGATTAGAATTTCCTTTGAATATGTCAGGTCTTATCAGCATTATTGAGGTATCCAACCATGCTCTTTTACAAGGTCATGTAACTTTCTAGTTTTACAAACTTTCTTCTTCTTAAAACAGAAATCAAAACACTTACTTTGCCTCTTTCATAGAATTATTGTCACAATGAGATACAATACCTTGATTTCAAGTATAAGAAGCAAAATATAAAGTACAAAATTCTAGTTTATTGTAACATGGTAAAAAAGCGAAGGTTTATAAGTTTGAGGTTGGTTTGTTTGAAGGGGCAGAGGAGGCTTGAAATATATTTGAAAAAAATACATGCATATTAAGATACTTATTAAAAATATTAAATGTTATTTGAATATTGTTTTTATTTTCATATAGTTGGTCTCAGCTTTTAGAATGTGGTCAAGACTGTCCCTATCCAGTCACTCCAGTTCTCCTTCTACCAACAGTTAATCTCCTTTATAGTCACTGTAATCACTTCCACCTCAAAGATAATTCTCAGCACATGCATGAAAGGGAAAACAATGTGATGGGCAGCATGACTCAACAGTTTCTATGTCCCCTCATCCAATCATTTATAAGAACCATTTATGGCTTATAAGGGTGAAGAATCAGATACAAGTTTGTCCTTCTTGGGGAATTTTATATAAGTTGAAAATCATCATCAATAAGATTCTCTTTTATTTAGCCCTTGAGCCACCAGTCAAGGGGAAAAAATAATTCTGTCCACTCTGACATTCAGAGTGTGCCTCTTTTCTCTGCCTCATTGTTATCTCACTCTTCTACTTTACCATTCACTGCTCCACTTCTCTCTGTCCTTTTTTCATAAGTAAAGAAATGTATAAGAAGTTAGAATTAGTCTCTTGTCAAGTTGGCATTGGTACTAATTAAAGCAAGGTGTAAATATACTTCAAAAAAAGTTTGGAAAAAACATTACTCTCTCTGGGAATGAGAAAGAGAGAAGTCAAAAGGAGGGGAAGGAGATAAGCACCATCACAATCCATCTCCGCAGGACCAAGCAGCCACGGTGTTTCGTGTCTTAGCCTTAGGTGACATCCTCATGACTTAGTCCCCTGATCATGATATCAGCTGCAAAAGCTGAAGTAACAAGCATTCCCTCCATCAACTCACCAAACCAAGAGTAAAAAACTTTATTGGATTTGCTTGTAACTGGTGGTTGCTTAGTTCCAAACTCTAGGTATGCCCTTCTCCTCTCACAAGACCCTAGAGGCCTGCAAAATTGCACCTCCCAATGTACTATATTCTCATTTGCTAGAAGGCCACAAAGTTTGTTTTAAAAAAGGTAAAAGTGACTAGAATCAATAATGGAAGAGTATTGAGGTCACTAATGCATTTGATTCTTGGTCTTCTCTGCCCACTTTTGCTTGCTCTTTAGAGATATCTACGTGTATGTAACTATTACTGGTAGTTAAAGAGAAGAAAGCATTTCGTAAAGTAGCTTTTAGAGGTATTATTGTACACTTGTCAATCTTTAATTTTGGTGCAGCACTACTAAGGGGTGGTTGAAATTCTTATATCACCTATGCTAGGGGAAAAATCACTGTTAGACCAGATATGTAGGCAATTGAAATGAATTCATACACAGACACATACACAAATATATGTATATACACACACATATATACATATATACACATACACAAAATATACATACGTATAAAACAATACACATATTTGGAAAAACATATGTACATATTAAGATTTTTATTAAATGTTACATGAATATTGTTTTTTTTAAAATTTATACTTTCTACTTTATTTTCTATTATTTGATCCCATTTTCCAATCCACTTCCCTTTTTAGACCTTCTTTTCTTCCTATCATGGTAGCCAAACATGTATGTGTAACCAACCTGTATGATATTGGATTATGGAAATAATGTAGAATGTAGCATAAAGAGTAGAGAGGACATTGATCCAAGAGTTTTTGGAAGAGGAGACATTTTTTCTCAAGAGAGGTATTGGACTTTATTCAGGAACAATGAGAGAGAGAGAGAGAGAGAGAGAGAGAGAGAGAGAGACAGACAGACAGACAGACAGACAGACAGACAGACAGACAGACAGAGATAGACAGACAGAAACAGAGACAGAGACAGAGACAGAAAGTTCTGAAAGTTAGCACATCTAGGTTAGTCTGGTTCCTCTATAGGTTCCCTAGAGATTGCAAGAATTCCTCTTTGAGCAAATCAGATATAATATGAGAGACGTAGATCAGGGTTTGTCTCTTAGTTTAAGATGATATGTCTCCTTATCTAGAGACTCATTCCCTCTTATGTTTATCTTCTAGGATAACCTAATCTGTAGAATTTTCCAATTTCTTTTTGCTATTTTGCTTGGATAAATGGACTTACTATTCTTCATAAACTTTTGAGCAATTAGCATTTGGTGAGAAGTCAAAGGAGAGAGTGAAAATTAAGGGCTATCTATAAGAGAAAGTACTTTTTGCTTTGAACTCAGATCTTGTTCTTATCAGCAATATTTACAAGGAAACTAGACTGGCAAAGTGTGCTTCCTGTAGATTCTCCTTGGATTTTTATTTCTTTTGATCCTTAGTGATGTTCTTTTTTATGTACGTTAGATAATTCTGCTCTTACACTACCATCTTCACGACAATCCTGTGAAATATCTCAAGATACTCTTTTGCTTATATTTTGTTCAATACTTTTGATAACTGGAAGTTATGCCTAAGATCATATTTAATCTCAAATGTTTTAAGATAATTTAAACATTAGAAGAATACTCCTTTAAAGTATAGATCATAACATTTTAGGACTGAAAGGACAATCAGAATTGTCAGAGTTTTGCCCCAATTTTCTTATGACAATTCTCTCAGGTGACTTAGAAGCAAGTTATTTGGCCTGTTTTCTCATTTGTAAAGCAAAGACTCCTCATCTTCCCTATTGGCCTTATGAAATTTTGTAGATAATATGAATAAAAGACAATATATTGGGTTTGAATGAGTACTGTATTACGATCTGGATTCTAATTTCAATTCCACTAATACATATGTGATCTTGGCAACTCTCTTAATTTTTATGAATTACAATTTACTCATCTACAAAATGAACATAATACAGATCACATCTTTTGTCTTTATGAAGAGTATCAGATGAAAAAATGCCTATGAAATCTCTCTCCAAACTGCAAAGTGCCATGAAAATATAAGGTGATATTATGGTATGGTATGGTATTAATAGTAGCATTAGTAGGGAATAGAACAGGCACCCTTGAAGGGAAATTCTCATAAGTAGAGGAAATGTGCTGTTTCTTTGAACAGAAAGAAAGGGCATATAACTCATTTGAGAATTAAAATTTTATCTCCCTGTAGAAATAATGTATAAAAAAGTACAATGGTCAACTGAAAAAAATGCTCATTCTTATTAATTAACAATGAAATAGAAATTAAAAATGAATTTGAGGCATCACTTCATATCTAAGAAATTAGACAAAATAATTAAAAGCAATGAAATTCAGTGCTGTTGGCTTTGTGGAGAAACAAATTCTCTCATTTTGTAGATAAATGTTGCTAAGATAAACTTCTTAGAGGTTAAATGACTTGCCTAGGTCTCATAGATATGAGAGATAGGTAGATGTCTCAGTGGATAGTTCTGACAGGTCCACTGATTCTAGAGCCAGAGAAGCCAGAGTTCAAATGTGACTTTGGCCACTTAATTAGCTGTGAGACCCTGATCTAGTCACTTAATCTCTATACAGTATATATATTTCAGTTTTTTCAACTATAAAATGGAGATAATAATAGCACCTACCTCACAAGATTGTTGTGAGGATCAAATGAGACATTTGTAGAGCACTTTTAAGGATATCTGATACATATTAGTTAATAATGTTTATTCTCTTCTTTGTGTTTCTCATACCCAATCCCTCATTCACCAATTAGAAGATTTGCAACCTTGTAAATTTTTTCTTGGAGAGCAGTATACAGTAAAATGTGTTAAAATACTATAGTAGGAAAAGTTCCTGGTCAAGATGGTGGCAGAGTAAAAAGCAGCTGCTTCACCTCTCCTAACCGAAACATATAGGACTCCTCAAGAAGACATAAAAACAAATCCAGAGGAGCAAAGGGACCCCACAACAGGGCGCAGCATTGGAGGTACATGGAATTGGGGCATTTCCATGCTATAAAGGGGTGAAATAGCTCTCACTAAAATGCTAGCTGAGCAACCCCCTCCCCACACCATCTACAGTGCCAAAGCCAGTGCACAAGAGTTAGAACAAGTTTGGGGCACACATTAAGTCCTTGGAAGCTACCTGGGGTCACCAGGGCCTGCTCCTGAGAGCAGCAAGACTTAAGACCCCAAGAGGCTAAAGAACATGCACAGACTTTGAACACAGACCCTGAGCACAGGTACGAGTGCAGGCACAGACTCAAGCCCAGACACGGATCCTGAGAGCAGGCAAGGACTTGGATCTTGAGCTCAGGCAAGGACCTTGAGTGGAGACCCAGTGCAGAAGGGGTGCACAACTGGGGAAGCAGCACCCTGAGACTGTTAAAGGAGCCTCGGGCAGAGGAACAAGCAAGGGGACCACCAGGAGGCTTGAGCCTGAGAACAACTAGTCCTGAGACCTCAGGAGCCTAAAGAGCACAGACAGACCCTGAGTGGGAGGATAAACCTGAGAGGGCACAGGGCTAACAATGGCAAGCCAGAGGCAAGAACCCCAAAAGAGAAAGATCATCAAGAAGAAATCTGTAATATTCGACACCTTTTACACATATAAAATCCAGACAACAGAGCAAACAGCAGAGGAGAACAAACAAGTAATCATACCCAAACCTTCCCAAAATAATGAAAACTGGCCACAAGCTATGGAAGAGTTCAAATCTGAGATGATGAGAAAGATGGATGAGATCTGGCAAGAAAATAACAGTTTAAAAGGCAGAATTTTGCAATTGGAGTGAGGCTCAGAAATCAAATGAACTGATAAGCAAATTGAACACCAGAAATGACCAGATTGAAAAGGAAAACCAAAAGATTATAGCCGAAAACCAGTCCCTAAAGGCTAGAATTGAGCATTTAGAAGCTAATGATCTCTCAAGACAGCAAGAACAAATAAAACAAAGTCAAAAGACTGATAAAATAGAAGGAAACATGTAATATCTCAATAAGAAAGTGACAGAACAAGAAAACAGGTCTAGAAGAGACAATGTGAGAATCATTGTTCTTCCTGAAAAAGCAGAAATTAATAGAAATTTGGACTCCATACTAAAAGAAATTATTCAGCAAAATTTCCCTGAAGTTCTACAACAAGAGGGCAATATAGACATTGAAAGGATCCATAGATTACCCTCTATAACTAGACCCAGAAAAGACAACACCCAGGAATATAATAGCCAAATTCAAGAGCTTCCAAGTAAAAGAAAAAAAATTTACAAGAAGCCAGAAAGAGACAATTCAGATATCAAGGAGCACCAATCAGGATCGCACAGGATCTGGCAACTTCTACACTACAAGACCACAAGGCTTGGAATATGATATTCAGAAGGGCAAGAGAACTGGGTCTACAACCAAGGATCACACTTACCCATCAAAACTAACTATATACTTCCAGGGGAAAGTTTGGGCATTCAACAAGATAGAAGATTTCCAAGTATTTGCACAGAAAACACCAGGACTAAATGGAAAGTTTGATATCCAACCACAAAAATCAAGAGAAACATGAAAAGGTAAATAAGAAACAGAGGGGAAAGAAAGAAAATTCGTATTTTTTAAATTTGCCTCTTTAAGGACTTCATTATGGTCTAATTATTGGTATTCCTATGTGGAGAAATGTTATGTATAATTCTCTGTAAGGAACTCTATTCACTATTAAAGTATTCACTATTATAGTAATTAGAAGAATAATTCATAGGGAGAGGTTCGAATACTAAATGGTCTAAGATGATATGGGGGTGGAAAAGAAGGGGGTGAATAGTAGAGGACACCAAGAAAAACTTGAATGAATAAGAAAAATAGGATATTCTATTACACAGAAAGAGGGCATGAGAAGGGGAAGGGATGAATACTATTATAAGAAGGAGAGGAAGAGAGCTTTAAAGAGGAAATATTTAAACCTTACTCTCAGTGTAATTAACCCTGAGAGGGAAGAGTAGCTTTATCCATTGGGATATAAAACTCTATCTAACCCTACTGAGAAAGTCAGAAGGGATAAACCAAGGGCAGCAGGGGAGTGGGGAGGTCATAAAACGGAGGGGAGAAAAAGGGGGAGGGAATTCATTAGGCCCTAAAAATAAAAAGAGGGGGAATAATAAGGGAGGGAGTAGAAAGGGAAGTAAATCAAGGGAGGGGACAAGGGTTACTGGCATAAAGCAAACAACTTGTTTAAAAGGAAATAGGGTAAGAAGAAGGAATAGAACTAGGAGAGGATACCAAAATGTTGGGGAATACACAACTGATAATTATAACTCTGAATGTGAATGGGATGAACTCACCCATCAAAAGGAAGCAAATAGCAGAGTGGATTAGAAACCAAAATCCTACCATATATTGTCTACAAGAAACACATATGAGGTGGGTGAACATACACAGGTTTAAGGTAAAGGGCTTGAGCAAAATCCTTTGGGCATCAAATGAGAAAAAGAAGGCAGGAGTGGCAATTATGATTTCTGACAAAGCCAAAGTAAAAATAGATATGATTAAAAAAGACAGGGAAGGTCATTACATCCTGATTAAAGGCAGTATAGACAATGAGGAAATAACATTGCTCATATTGAGCACCAAATGGCATAGCAAACAGATTCATAAAGGAGAAACTGGCAGATCTCAAGAAGGAAATAGATAGTAAAACCATACTAGTGGGAGACCTAAATATCCCTCTTTCAGATACAGTGTATGATAAACCCAAAGAGCCCAACTTTTGGGACATGAATCCACTATTTGACAAAAACTGCTGGGAAATTTGGAAAACAATATAGGAGAGATTAGGTTTAGATCAACATCTCACACCCTACACCAAGATAAATTCAGAATGGGTGAATGACTTGAATATAAAGAGGGAAACTATAAATAAGTGAACATAGAATAGTTTAGTTGTCATATCTCTGGGGAAGGAAAGATTTTAAAACCAAGCAAGAGTTAGAGAAAATTACAAAATGTAAAATAAATGATTTTGATTATTTCAAACTAAAAAGCTTTTGTACAAACAAAAACAATGTAGCCAAAATCAGAAGGGAAACAACAAATTGGGAAAAATCTTTATAACAAAAAACTCTGACAGAGGTCTAATTACTCAAATATACAAGGAGTTAAATCAATTGTATAAAAAATCAAGCCATTCTCCAATTGATACATGGGCAAGAGACACAAATAGGCAATTTTCAGATAAAGAAATCAAAAGTATTAATAAGCACATGAGAAAGTGTTCTAAATCTCTAATAATTAGAGAAATGTAAATTAAAACAACTCTGAGGTATCACCTCACACCTAGCAGATTGGCTAAAATGAAAGAAGGGGAGAGTAATGAATGCTGGAGGGGATGTGGCAAAACTGGGACATTAATTCATTGCTGGTGGAGTTGTGAACTGATCCAACCATTCTGGCTGGCAATTTGAAACTATGCTCAAAGGGCTATAAAAGAATGCCTGCCCTTTGATCCAGCCATACCATTGTTGGGTTTGTACCCCAAAGAGATCATAGATAAACAGACAGGTACGAAAATATTTATAGCCGCACTTTTTGTGGTGGCAAAAACCTGGAAAATGAGGGTATGCCCTTCAATTGGGGAATGGCTGAACAAATTGTGGTATATGCTGGTGATGGAATACTATTGTGCTCAAAGGAATAATAAACTGGAGGAATTCCATGTGATCTGTAAAGACCTCCAGGAATTGATGCAGAGCAAAAGGAGCAGAGCCAGAAGAACATTGTACACAGAGACCAATACACTGTGGTAAAATAGAATGTAATGAACTTCTGTACTAGCAGCAATGCAATGACCCAGGACAATTCTGAGGGACTTGTGGAAACGAATGCTACCCACATTCAGAGGAAGAACTGTAGGATTGGAAACAGAAGAAAAACAACTGCTTGAACACATAGATTGAGGCGGACCTGATTGTGGATGTAGACTTGAAACTACCACACCAATGCAACTATCAACAATTTGGAAATAGGTCTTGATCAATGACACATGTTAAAACCAGTGGAAATACGCATCATCCATGGAGGGGACCTAGGGGGTTGAAGGGGAAAGTAAGAGTATGAATTATGTAACCATGTTAACTTTTCTAAAAAATAAATATTAATAAATGTTTAAAAAATACTATAGTAGGAACCTGTTACCTTCTGTTTCACTTTCTGTGGTTTGTGTTATCCATGGTCAACCTGTCGTCTACCTGTAAAGCACCAGAAGTCCTGGTGTAGGTCTCTTCTGCTTCCACTTTTGTTTTTGATGGGGGTAGGTAAGAGACCATGGAATGGGGGGAAGAAGGGGCAGGAGTAAGGAGAGAAGAGCATACATGGGGTCAGCAGGTATTCTCTTAAATCTGTGGTTTCAGCTAGACAAGATTTTATCAAAAGTTGCTTCTAAATGTAATGTTCTGTGATCCTTGGGCAGTGCCTTGGCAAATCTCTGAAGTATGTGGTATTTTTCTTTGATATCTTCAGCCTTCTTTTTTGTCTCTTGCTTAATAAATTCTAGTTCCCTCTAGAACAGTAAAAAAACAGAATTGCTGAATTTGGAGTTAGAGGATCTAGGTTTGTATCTCATTTTTGTTCCTTGTGACTGTGGGCAATTCAACTTAATATCTTTATTTCTTTTTTACTTCTGTTTAATAAAGGGGTAGGACTTGATGGTTTCTAAAGATCTTTCTGCTCTATAAAATTTCATAAAAGTATGTAGATGTGAAGTCAGGAATAGCTGAATTCTCATATTCACACCAGCTGTGTGACCCTGGACAAGTAATTTAACCTTTATATACCTCGGGTTTTTTTTTATCTGTAAAGTGGGGATAATAATAGCACCTATCTTCTCAGGTTGTTTTAAGGATAAAATGAAATATACAAAATGCTTAACACAGATTCTAGCACATAGCAAGTACTTAGACTTTCCTTCCTTCCTTCCTTCCAGAAGAATTGACTACAACACTTAAGATATGATCTGACTAGAATAGAATACAGAGGTATTATTATCTTTTTATTCCTGGAAATTATTCCCTTAATGCAGCCCAAGGCTACTCCAACTTTTTTGGAATCAGCCATATCATAATACTTTCTCATATTTGAAATCCACTAACCTTTCCTTCTTGCCCCACATTTAAATAAAACAGCTAAAAATCCTTCTATCTTGTAAAGTTGATTTTTTTCAATCCAAGCATAAGATTTTATATTTATTTCTATTAAATTTAATCTTATTAGATCAGTCCAGTCATCTCATCTGTTATGATCTTTCTGGATTTTGACTCTATTATCTAGTATTTGAAGCTATTATATACAATTTCGTGTCATATACTATTGGGAAATTATTTTGTTGTATGGATCCTTTTGTCCCATCCCCCTTGCACAAATCCCATCCTTACATGTATTAACTTTGTTTAATATTTCTCAATTATGTGTAAACGGTTTTTTAACATTCATTAAAAATATTCTCGAGTTCCAAATTCTCTTTCTTTCTTCTCTTACTTCCTCTAAGAAGGCAAGCAACACGATATTGATTATGCATCTAAGGTCATCCAAAATGTTTAATTGAAATTATTGATTAAAAAACATAAAAAATAGAGTCAACCATAGATTCTTAGTACACTTCATTGGAGACCTCCTGACAAATCAAAATTGAATAATTATGGCCATTTTTGAATCCTGTTATCCAATTCCAAATCCATCTAACTGTACTATCATCCAGTCTACATCTTTTCATCTTTTCCACAAGAAAAATATGAAACGCCTTATAAATTGATTTTTTAAAAATCCAGACAAATTATATCTATGGCATTCCACTGATTTTCTACTTTCATAACCCTGGAAAGAAAGTAAAAATGATTTGTATGCTCTGTCTTGCTTTTTAAATCAAAACATGTTAGATCATTGTAATCACCACTTCTTTTTGTATATGGTCACTATTTTTTAATGAGTAGTTTTAGAATTTTCCTAAAAATTGAAGTCAAGCTCCCTGGCATCCTGTTTAAAGACTCTGTTTTGGATATTAATTTTATTTGCTATTGATCCCTTTAGCCCTTTGTGGTCTACCTTTTCACATTTCCCAGATAATCTTGTGGCTTTTTCTTATTGAAGAAAATATTCCTCTTATGTCTCATAATATTGAAACATCAACAACAAAAAAATTACTAGGCCTGAGGAGCTGGGATGTTCATCCTATCCCTCATTACTAATAGGATTCAGGCATGTGAAGACCAGGTTTAAACCTCATTGAACCTGGTTTCCAAAGTGAAAAGTAAGGAACTTTTGCCTCATTTCTCAGGCTCTTTGGACCTCAAACCCAGATTTGGGGGAAGGGGGGTGTAGGCAATCACTTATAGCTTAGGTTTGGCATCATGTCTAGAGACTTCTCTAAAATGAAGGGATTAGAAAGATACTTGCATTTTATAAGTCAGGTATAGTACAGCTATTTATACCATCTACATATGAAGACTAAACCAAAGATTTCTCATAGGTATACTAGGAGAAAAAAACTTAAAGAAATAGTAATAATAAATAACTAATATACTTTTCAAGTATAGGAGATCAATTCTTAAATAGCAAAACATGAAGTAATTTGTTGGACTTCTCTATCAGCATTTCACTGTTCACCTTGACTTGATACTGCCCAAACAATTCTCTCCATGTCCATGCATTTTGTTAAACTAGGCCAAGGGCTGAGCTCTTCTCCTTGCTGGTGGTTATCCTATTTCATGAAGAAACTCTTCCTCTTGCCAGTGAATTCTCACTGAGAGACTCAGGAACCCAGATCTCATGAGTTCATGAAATAGTTTTTAAGATTGTAAATAAATTTTTTTTCAGGATTACCCTCTAGTCACATATGCTTAGGAAAGAACCATTGAACAGTGAAAGCAGATCAAGGCCCAAGCTTATATGATTCTAGTTTTTGTTACTTCATTAGCCTTGGTATACTTGCAAATGCCATGATTGGGGGATGATATGGAGGTACCACCCACCTTTGACCTTCAAACCTAATCCAGGAATGGAGAACTACTTATCACATATTTCAAAGACAGGAACTTCTCTTTTCTTTTTAGGTGCCAAAGTAAGGTTTAATTATATAAAATTTAATCAATTAAGCAGTTTATTTTTTAGCCTAAAGTTATTTATTCATTTTCATAATTTGCTTATGGGTTAACTGAGACATCAAGAGTCTTAGTATGTTCCTCAATGATAGATGATGAGTTGCTGGCAGAGCCAGACATAGTTCTTGTCTCTCATCCTACATAATATAAAATGGCTGAACAACAGGTTGGCAAAGCATGGGAGGGTACTAAGGATAAAAAAATTCCAGGTTTTCAGTTAATACATTTATGCTGAGGATAAGAAAAGCTGTGCATGTTCTATTAATCAAAAGAACTTTTAAAAGTCAAAATAGTATTAGAACGAAACATTTAAACATTTGACTTAGGACCATAAGATTTAGTGATGGATCAGAGAGGTCATCCAATCTAAACTCTTCATTTTAAAGATGAAGAAACTGAGGCTCAGAGAAGTTAAGATACTTGCCTTGAGTCACAAAGCTAATAAATGTCTGAGGCAAAATTTAAACTTGAGTCTGGCTAATTGAAAATCTAATACTCTATCCACGATGCCAAAGAATCCATTCTTGTTAAAGTAGGAAATCCAACCCCCATAGCTATAAAACAGCTGCTAGCTTTTAGTTTTTGTGTTCATGAATAAGATTTCATAACCTTGAAGACAAGCTTCATAAGACTATAAACCAATTAAATGTTAAGCATTCTTTCCCTTAACCTTGGTAATAAGTATTCCACATAGGAGCAACGCTTCAATTCCCTTTATGCTAATTAGGACTCCAGTTGCTTTTTGTGTGTGTTTTTTTATGGTTTTTTTTTTATCATCAACAAATATGAAGAGCTATTCTCTGTTGATTGGCCTTATTAACTGAGTAAAAATAATTTACAAAAACCCCACAATAAGAGAAAGCAAGATGAGAGTCATCACAGGATGAGGAAGTTGGAACATTAAACAGCTGGTCTTTTGACATACTACTGCTTTGGTGCTGACTCAGTCCCAAGGGCTACCCAGAGTAGATAATTATATACAGAGGGAGAATGGGAAATGGGCATTTTTATAAAATATTTTTGGAAAAAGTCATAAAGTTTCAAAATTATTATAAGTTCTTCAAATGTTTTAAGAAATAATAAAATCAAACCAAATTAATGAACCAGGGACAACTGGGTGGTCAAAAGGGTCGCCAATCTGTCAAAAAATCACAGAGCTTGGAAGATGAGGGATAATTGGTCGAGTTTCTGGGTCCCTTCAAAGGATACATTCAAGCTTGATGTAGTAAAAAATAACTTGCTAACTAACATTATATCTGTCCAAAAGTGGGGAGAACTACTTCAGGAGGTAAGATATTACTTCTCATTAGAGACCTTTAAGCAAAGTTTGTGTGACTATTTGTTTTAACTTTGAGATTCAGTGGTTCTGTGAAATATTGATAAGCATTCATATAGTGTGCCTATAATTTTGCTAGACCCTCTAGTAGAGGAGATTATACTCCTACCTTTGCCACAAAGAGTGAGACATTAATTGAGAAAGTTATGTATTTGTATACAGGTGTCTGTATAGGAGAATATGGCATATATACATTTGACTTGTAATTAGAGAAACAGATAACCATATGCTTTGAGAGAAGATTATGTCCAACCCTTATTTTATAGATGAAGAAAATGAAGAAGTTGTGTCTTCCTCAAGGATATAAAAGTTTCAGAGCCAGTATTCAAGCCAAGGTCTCCTGATTCCAAACTCCTTCATTAACTTTTTTGGGGAATTATGTTGTAATTTTTTTTGTAGGAGACATGCCTTTATTGGACACAAAATATGTTAAGCATTGATGTGGATACTTTCTCCAAAAGGGCTGAGAAGAAGCCTAACCATGCCTTCTTAAAATGCAGAATTCTTGTTTGTTGGTTTGTTTTTTTTTTCAGGTAATTTATTTTCCCAATTACATGTAATAACAATTTTCACCATCCATTTTCTGAAATTATAAGACCCAAATTATCTCCCTCCCTTCCTCCCTCCTCTCAGAGATGGTAAGCAATAACATCTGGGTTATGCATGTGCCATCATGAAAACTGTTATATTGTAAATTCTTTTAAATATTTGGGGGGAGGGAGCATGATGAAAAATCAGCTGTGGAAGTGAATGGCTATGTGATTCAGGCAAGTCACTAATCAACTACATGTCTTGAGACGTTCAGTAGGTCTTGTTGTCATAAATAAGTTGTGACCTGTGTTAATGCAAATAACTGCCACTAGGAATTGTCCACAATGACAAAATAGCAAATATTTTTGTATTCACGTGTGTCAGATACAAAATGACTGTACATATGTGGATGCCAATTAAATGTTGTTTTCTTCTCACTGAAATCAGTTCATATTCTTCTGGAAATTGATAGGTGATTGACTGCCAAATTGTACTATGATTAGATTTATCATATGTTCATAGCATATTGTAGGAAAAAGACTTCGCACTGTAAGCATTTTTGAAGTCTACAACAGCTGAAAATGTGTCGTGTAAATCTTTACCTTTCTTTCAGCACCAAGCATAGAACTTGCAATCAATTTTTTCAACATTCTCCATTTTGGGGGGGATACACACACAAAACCCCCAGAAGCTTTGTATTATTCATTGTATTATTCTCCTTCTGCAACACAAATGCTGAAAGTGACATAGTACATTTAAAAGAACTAGTGTTTGACAGTTCAAATCCTGGCTCAGCTATTTATGTATGTATATATGACCTTTGGCAAGTCATTTAACTTCCCCTGACCTCATTTCCCTCATTTCTAAAATAAGCAGGATGGACTAGATAGCTTTTTAATTCCCTTCCAGTACAAAGTCTGTGACTCTATAACTCTAACTATTTCTCAGCAAACTTCTTGGTATCTGTGACTTCAGTTCTTACCCTGGAAAGGAGAATAGAAGGTGAAAAAAGTGAGACATAAGAGGATAAGAAAAGAAGGAAAATATTAGAGGAAGGAAGGAAGGAATGGCAACCAATGTTAGAAAATGAAACTGAGATGAAAGATGAGATCAAGGCAAAGGATCAGAAAATAAGCTTCAATCAAACCAAGTGCCTACTGCTATGAAGCTGCCAACTTAACATTTTGAACTCCTTTTTTCAGTTCATAATTTTCCCTTGAAAGTTCCCTTTGATTTGAAATTTTTATAGTTTGTAATCCACTAAAAAAAAGTACATTTGGAAACCAAACTATAAGATGCTATGGCTCTTTCAAAGTTAGAGGTTTATTTTTTTCTATGACCAATTTTCTCCTCCAATTCTATTTATGAAGGCAGAACTCAAAGCTAGTTTGATGATAACCTTCAAATTCAGCTAGACACTGGATTTCACTATATTGGCGAAGTCAAGCCTTCAATTTGATAACATGAGAAAGTATTTAAAATTTTTTGAATTTAATATGATTTCTAAAGCTGCAATACCTTTGAGAGCAAAGACCTCTCAATTTCTTTTTAACAGAAAAAAATTCTTCCTTCTCTAGCAGATGCATAAAAGCTGGAATTTTAGTTTCTACAGCCTTCTTTTATAAATTGCCAATTCTGATTTCTCATAACTTCATGGAAATTTCTTCTTTGAGACTTAACTATATATGCTTGACTAGCCCAAAGATGGTGTATAAATGTAGTATTAATATCACTTCTTAACTTTTCATTTCAAAATGACTTTTATATTTGTAAAAGAGTAGTGAACCTACATTTACTCTGCAACTTTGAAGGAATTTATAAATGCTACATTTAATAAACATGAGCCTTCAATCTTATTTTTGTGCTGTTTTTGTGCAAAATTATTAGTGGTCCTCCACACCTGTGGAGGAGTGGGTATGTGTTTCAGTCTTTATTTACTGAGAGAACTCTTTTGACCATCATCCTGGGACTATATAGTTTTAGAGCTGGAAGAAAACTTAGATTTTGTCTAATCCCATTAACTTTAGAGTTGAGGTGAATGCATTGCAGAAAAGTTAAAAGACTTTCTCAAGGTAACATAGGTGGATAGACACATTCTAATCTCAGTGTCTGACATCATTACTTTCTTTCCTTCTGATATTTTATTCTTCCTCATATGTCTTGCTTTCTTTTCCCTTATCACCTTATTTCTTCTTCTTTCTTCCCAAAAATTAGGTTCTAAGTCATTAACATAAGGAAGGCAGAAGAGGAATAGGCAGGATCACAGGATGATCATTTTAGATCTATAAGGAATTCAAGTGGGCAATTGATACTATTCTCTAAATTGCAGATGAGGAAACTCAGACAGATTAAGTGACTTGCCAAAGGTTGCACAGATAGTAATTTAGAACTAGAATTAGAATTTAGCTCCATGGGGCAACAAGGTGGTTCAATGCATAAAGAGCCAGGCCTGGAGACTAGAGGTTCTGGGCTTAAATCTGACCTTAGACACTTCCTGACTGTGTTACTTTGGGCAAGTCAGTTAACCATAATTGCCTGACCTTTATTGCTCTTTTGCCTTAGAACATATACTTAGTATCCATTCTAAGACAGAAGGTCAAGGGTTAAAAAAAAGAGCTTGAGACCTCTTATTACAAATCTAGAATTCACCAACCTATCCAGACATTTTGGTTAAGTTGGCCAAATTAGATCAGTTAGTGAGTAAAACATTTGTTAAGCACTTACTGTGTATCAGACACTGCAAAGAGCCAGGGATATAGAGAAAGGCAAAAACAGTCCTTATCCTCAAGAAGGTCCTAAGAGAGTCAGTGTTTCAGTGGTTGTATAGGAAATACAAATTTCATTTAGACCCTATATGGAGTTTTAAAGTTAATATATTGATAATGGGTCATAGATTTATAATTAGAGGCAACTCTACAGGCCATCTAATCAAAATAGCTTATAGATTCAATCTTTGTCCTGAATTATTGAGTAATTCATTGAGGATATACAATATATTGCTGTGAGAACCCCCCAAAATTTGCTTATCTTATTTCAACAATTAGTCAACAAATATTTATTAAATGCTTGCTTTGTTCCAGGCTCTGCACTAAGCTCAGGAGATACGAAGAAAGATAAAAGGAGTCCTTACTTTTGAGGGGCTCACAATCTAAAGGGGGAGACAACATATAAACGACTGTGTAGAAACTTGATATATGCAGAATAAACTGGAGATGATCTCAAAGATTAGTGAAGACTGGGAAATGCTTCTTGAAGAAACTGAGACTTTAGGTTAGAACTAAAGGAGGTCAGAGAATCCAGGAGGCAGAAATGAAGAAAGAGAGGGTTCCAGGTATGGATGAAAACTAGTGAAAATGTCTAAAGTTGGAGATGCAATGTCTTGTTCAAGACAATTGTTAGTGGATTACATATGGAGAGGAGTAAGATGTGAGAAGACTGGAAAGGTAGGATGAGGACAGGTAATGAAAAGCAATGAAAGCCAAATGGAATATTTTATATTTGATCCTGGAAGTTATAGACAGTGAGTGGTCTTTATTTAATAGGAGGTGACATGGTCAGACCTGTTTTAGGAAGAGCAGTGTGAAGGACTAATGGAGTGGGGAGAGGCTTGAGTCAGGAAATCCAACTGGCAAGCTATTGCACTAATTTAGTTGAGAGGTGATGAAGCCCTGTACCAGGCATTCTTTCACTGTGAAGAGTCAAGTTACATAAACAAATATTTTAAAGTATGTAACTTAACCATGTTAATAGTTATTAAATATAAATTATTAAATAGATTAACTATGTTTCAGCCACTGGGTGTTCAGCACTGACAATACAAAGAAAGTTCTTTTAAAAACTCCTTTTCCTCCCAGAGATCACATTCTAATAGAGGAAATAAAATATAAACAGCAGTGTACACGTAAAACATATCCAGGGTAAGTTGGAGGCAATTTCAGAGAAAAAGCTTTACCACTGGGGGGACTGGGAAAGGTTTAAGTAGAATTTGAACTGAAATTTGAAGGAAGCCAGGCAAGCTAAAAGACAGAGATGAGGAGGAAGAGCATTCCAGGTGGGGAGCATGGCTAATGAAAATGCGCAAAGTTGGAAGATGGAGTATTGTACCTGAGGCACAAAAAGACATTTGATGTCATGTTCCTGTTATAGTTCAGTAGATGAAGGGGGATAAAGTGCCAGAAGACTAAGCCAGTAGGGAGGTCCCAGGTTCTGTAGGACTTTGAAAGTCAAATAGATGATTTGTTTCTGGAAGTAACAGAGAATCACTTGAAGTTATTGAATAGAATGACATAGTAGGCCATGCATTTTAGGAAGATCTTTTTTGGCAGCTGAATGTAGAAGAGAATAAAATGAGGAGAGATTTGACAACCAGAGGTCATGAGGTGATAAGGGTCTGCCCTAGGTGATAACTATGTCACAGGTGAAAAAGAGTAGTAGATGAGAGATAATGGGAAAACAGGAGTGGTAGGATTGGGTTATAGATTGGATATATGGGATAAGTGGGAGTAATAAATTGAAGAAGACTTCAAGATTTGAGCATAGGTGAGTGGAAGGACAATGGTACCCTAAACAATAATAGAGAAGTTTAGAAAAAGGGAAGGTTTGGGTGGAAAAATAATGAGTTTAGTTTTGGCATATTGAATTTAAGATTTCTACAAGTTATCCATTCCAAGATGCCTATTAGATAGTTGAAGTAGTTGGAAAAGTTAAGGCTGAATAAATAGAACAGAAAATAATCTTCAGAGAGATGATAATTCAATCCATAGGAGCTAATCAAATCACCAACCAAAATAGTAAAGAGGGAGAAGAGGAAGAGGGTCCAGTATTGACATGCAGGACCTCCATGGCCAGTAAGTATAACTTAGATGAAGATCCAGAAAAGGAGACTGAGAAGGAGCAGTAGTCAGACAGATTGGAAGAGGATCAAGAAAGAGCAACGTTATAAAAACCTTGAGGGAAAATAAAGAATTATCATCAGAATCAAAGACTACAGAAATAGTTGAGATGAAAATGGAGAAAAGCCACCAGATTTGGCAACAAGATACTATTGGTAACTGCAGAGAACAGTCTCAGTTGAATGTTGAGGTTGGAAGTCAGATTCCAGAAAACTAAAAATATTATAAGTAAATGAAGTGGATGTAATATTTATAGAAGGCTTTTAAGGGTTTCATCCACAAAAAGTAGTAAAAAGTGAAATAAGACTATAGCTATCAAGAATGCTTAGATCAAGTGATGGTTTTATAAGAATGGTGGAAACATAGGATTGTTTGTAGGCAGAAGGGAAGCATCCAGTACACAGATAGAGATAATAAAACAAGTGAGACAACTGGAATAATAGAGGAAGTAATCTGCTGGGAGAGGTAGAATAGAATAAAATGAAGTGGACATGGAGAAGGGTTCTCTTTGACAAAAAAGAACCAATGAAGAGATAGTAAGGAATGACATCTTTGTGATGTGAGTTAAGCAAAAGGGGATGGGGGCAGAGTCAAGATGATGGCTTAGTAGCAGCAAAAGATGAAACTGTGCCAAGAATTCTCCCAAACCAACCTTAAAATATCACCTGAAAATGACTGAAGTCACAAAACCAACAAGGAGATGAAGTGGAGACTCTCTTGCAGAAAACAACTTGAAAAGTAGACAGAGAGAGTTGATTTTCAAGGGATAAGGGGAAACCAGAAATAAAAAATGTACACAAGAGAGTTACCAGTCAACTTCCCGCCCCACCTTTTGTTCTAGGTTCTGAGTTTGGGCATAGACCAACTTTGGGATCCCAGAATCCTACTGAAGTCAACAGCAGAGCACCCCAAACTCATCTCTTGAAGTCCCAAGCCTTGGCATCAACCCACAGTAAGGCCACAAAGTCTGTAGCACTTGGCTCTTTTAAGCCAGTGGCAAAGCCCCTACCTCAGCTCCAGGGCAAAATATCTCACAGTGCTCTAAGTCCTGCAAGCCATTAGTAGAGGAGACAGAATAAGCAATTTTTGGAACTCCCAGTTCACAGGTAGAAAAAGACTGGGAAAATGAGGAAGCAGCAAATGAAATACCTAATCCGAAAAATTTTTATGGGGACAAAGAGCAAGGTACAGATTCAGTAGGGAATAATGAAAGCAAAGCAACCATTTGCAGAACTTCAGAGAAAAATGGGAATTGATCACAGGCACTGGAAGAGTTCAAAAATAAATTCAAAAATCAGAAATGTGGAAGAAAAATAGGGGAAAGAAATAAAAGTAATGCAAAAAGAAAATAGTTTAAAAAGCAAAAGTGGTCAACTGGAAAAAAGAGATACAAAAATCCAATGAAGTAAAGTCATGAAAGAAAATCAATCTTTAAAAATTAAAATTGGGCAAATGGAAGCCAATGACTTCACAAAACATCAAGAAACAATAAAACAAAGTAAAAAGAATGAAAAAAATAAAAGAAAATATGAACTATCTCATTGAAAGCCATTAAGGAACTTCCTAAGAAAAAAATCCCCAGGGCTAGATGGATTCACAAGTGAATTCTATCAAAAATTTAAAGAAATAATCCCAATACTATAGAAAGTACTGACAAAATAAGCAAAGAAGGAACCTTACCAAATTCTTTTTATGTCACAAATATGGTACTGATTCCAAAGCTAGGCAGACCAAAAACAGAGAAATAAAACTAGAGACCAATCTCCTTAATGAACACATTTGCAAAAACCTTCAATAAAATACTAGCAAAAAGACTACAGCAAGTTATCACAAGGATTATTCACTATGACCAGGTGTTTATACCAGGAATGCAAGGATGGTTTAATGGTTTAATATTAGAAAAACCATTCATATAATTGACCATATCAATTATCAAACCAACAGAAATCATGATTATCTCAATAGATGCAGAAAAAGCCTTTGACAAAATACAACACCCATTCTTATTGAAAACACTAGAAAGTATAGGAATAGAAGAACTCTTCCTCAAAATAATAAACAGAATATATTTAAAACATCAATAAGTATAATCTGCAATGGAGTTGTCAGAAGCCTCCCCAATAAGATCAGGAGTGAAGCAAGGATGCCCATTATCACCTCTATTATTTAATATTGTACTAGAAATCCTAGTGGTAGCAATTAAAGAGGAAAAAGAAATTGAAGGGATTAAAGTAGGCAATGAGGAAACTAAACAATCACTCTTTGTAGATGATATGATGGTATACCTAGAGAATCCAAGAAAATCAACTAAAAGACTAGTGGAGAAATTTAACAATTTTAGTAAAGTTGCAGGGTACAAGATAAATCCACATAAATCATCATCATTTCTATGTATTCCCAACAAACTCAGCAGGAGTCAGAAAGAGAAACTACATTTAAAATCACCTTACACAATATAAAATATTTAGGAATCTATACTCCAAGACAAACACAGGAATTATATGAACACAACTACAAAACACTTTTCATATAATTAAAACTGGATCTAAATAATTTGAAAAACATTAATTGTTCATGAGTAGGATGTAAAAATATAATAAAAATGACAATTCTAACCAAATTAATTTACTCATTCAGTGTGATAGCTATCAAACTACCAAAACACTTTTTATAGAATTATAAAAATTATTAAAAAGTTCATCTGGAAGAAGAAAAGATCAAAATTATCAAGGGAAATAATGAAAAAAAGTGAAGTTTGGGGGTCTAGCAGTACCAAATTTTAAACTGTACTATTTAAAGTAGTGGTCATCAAATGGTACTGGCTAAGAGATGGAAGGGTAGATCAATGGAATAGACTAGGGGTAAATGACCTCAGCAAACTAGAGTTTGATAAACCCAAAGATCCCAGCTTTTGGTACAAGAACTCACTATATGACAAAAAATGCTGGGAAAATTGGAAAACAGTATGGGAAAAATGAGGTCTAGATCAACATTTCACACCCTATATAAGATAGATTCAAAATGGGTTAAATGACAAATATAAAGAATAAAATCATAAATATATACACCAAATGATACAGCACTCAAATTTCTAAAGGAGAAACTGAGGGAGCTTAAGGAGGAAATAGACATTAAATCTATACTAGTAGGGACCTCAACCTTCCCCTATCAGAACTAGATAAATATAACCAAAATAGAAACAAGAAAGAAGAAAAGGAAGTGAATAAAATTTTAGAAAAGTTAGATTTAATAGATATCTGGAGAAAATTGAATGGGTATAGAAAGGAATATGCCTTCTTTTCAACAGCTCATGATACATGAACAAAAACTGACCATAATAAGGCATAAAAACTTCACAAGCAAATTCAGAGATACAAAAAGAATAAAAGCAACTTTTTCAGATTAAAATGCAAAAAAATTTATAAATAAGAATTCATGGAGAGGCAAATTAAAAATTCATTGGAAACTAAATAACCTAGTTCTTCAAAGTGGGTGGGTCAAAGAAGAAATTATAGAGACAATCACTAATTTCATTAAAGAGAATGATGATAAGAAGACAAAATATCAAAATTTATGGGATATAGCCAAAGCAGTACTTAGGGGAAAATTTACATCCCTGAATGCTTATATAAATAAAATAGAAAAGAAGCAGATCAGTGAATTGGGCATGCAATTAAAGAAACTAGAAAAATAACAAATTAAAAACACTCAGTTAAATAATAAATTGGGAATCCTAAAAATTAAAGGAAAATTAATAAAATTGAAAGTAAAAGAACTAGTGGACAAATAAGAGTAGGAGTTGATTTTATAAAAAAAAAATAAAACAGATATAGCATTGGTTAATTTGATCTACAAAAGGAAAAAAAGAGAATCAAATTACCCACATCAAAAATGAACACCATGAATTTACCTACAATGAAGAGGAAATTAAAGAAATCATTAGGAACTATTTTGCCCAAACATTTGACAATCTAGATGAAATAGATGAATATCTAGAAAAATATAAATTGCCTAAATTAACAAAAGAGAAAATAGAATACTTAAATAATCCCATCTCAGAAAAAGAAATTTAATAAGCCATCAATTAACTCCCTAAGAAAAAATTTCCAGGGACAGACATATTCACAAGTAAATTCTATCAAATATTTAAAGAACAATTAACCCCAATATTATATAAACTATTTGGCAAAATAAGGAAAGAAGGAGTTCCACAATATTTTTCTTATGGCACAAATATGGTGCTGATGCCTAAGCCAGGAAGACCAAAAACAGAGAAAGAACATTACAGACCAATTTCCTTAATGAATATTGATACAAAAATGTTGAGTAAACTACTGGCAAAGAGACTACAACAATATATCACAAGGATTATTCACTATGTTCAGGTAGGCTTTATACCAAGAATGCAAGACTGGTTCAATATTAGGAAAACCATTAGCATAATTAGCCATATCAATAATGAAACTAACAGAAATCACATGAATATTTCAATACACGCAGAAAAAGCCTTGGACAAAATATATCATCTGTTATTAAAAACACTAGAAAGCATAGGAATAAAAAGGTCTTTCCTTTAAATAATTACTATCTATCTAACACTGTCAGCAAGTATCATATGCAATGGAGATAAGTTAGAAGCATTCCCAGTAAGTCAGGAGTGAAGCAGGGATGCCCATTATCACCACTATTATTTAATATTGAACTAGAAATGTTAGCTTTGGCAATAAGAGAAGAAAAAAATGAAGGAGTGAAAGTAGCAAAAGAGGAAACTAAACTATCACTCTTTGGGGATGATATGGTGATATATTTAAGGATTCATAGAGAATCAAGTAAAAAAACTTATTGAAATTGTTAATAACTTTAGAAGTTTTAGAATACAAAATAAACCCACACAAATCATCAGTATTTCTATATATTTCTAGCAAAGTTGAGCATCAAGAGTTAGAAAGAGAAATTCCATTTAAAATCACTCTAGTCTAGACAATATAAAATACTTGGAAATCTATTTGCCAAGACAAATGCAGCAATTATATGAAAACAATTACAAAACACTTTCACACAAATAAAGAGAGACCTAAACAATTGGGAAAACATTAATTAGTCATGGGTAGACTGAGTTAACATAATAAAATGATAGTCCTATCTAAATTAATTTACTTATTCAGTACCATACTAATCAATCTATCCTAAAACTATTTTATTTAACTAGAAAAAATAACAAAATTCATCTGGAAGAACAAAAGGCCAAGAGTATCAAGGGGACTAATAAAAAAATTGTGGAGGATCGTGCCAGAACTTAAACTGTATTTATAAAGCAGTGATCATCAAAACAACCTGGTACTGACTTAAAAAGAGAAGAATAGATCAATGAAATAGAGTAGGAGTAAATGGCCTCAGTAATCTTGTGTTTAATAAACCCAAAGGTGCCCAGCTTTTGGGAAAAGAACTCAATATTTGATAAAAACTGATGGGAAAATTGGAAAACATTATGGCAAAAATTAGGTTTAGATCAATATCTTACATCCTATTCCAAGATAAGGTCAAAATGGGTATGTGATTTAGATATAAAAGGTGATGTTATAAGTAAATTAGGAGAACATAGAATAGTTTACCTATCAGAGAAGGGAAGAATTTGTATGACCAAACAAGAGACAGAGAGCATTATAAGATGTAAAATGAGTAATTTTGATTATATTAAATTTTAAAAGATTTTGTACAATCAAGTGTAACTAAGATTAGAAAGGAAATAACAAATGGGGTGATGGTGGTGGTGAAATTTTGCAATAAATATGCCTGATAAAGGTCTCATTTCCCAAATATATGAAGAACCAAGCCAAATTTATAAGAATACATGCCATTCCTCAATTGACAAGTGGTCAAAGAATTTGAAGAGATGATTTTCAGATGCATAAATCCAAGTGATCAATAATCATATTAAAATATTCTAAATACTTTTGAATAGAGAAATGCAAATTAAAACACCCTAAGGTACTACCTCACGCCTATCAGATTGACCAACTTGACAGTAAGAGAAAATGAATTTTGTTGTGGATGTGACAAAATCGGGACACTAATGCATTGCTGGTGGAGTTGTGAACTGATCCAATCATTCTAAAGGGCAATTAGAAGTTAAGCCCAAAGGGCTATAAAAGAATTTGCATGCCTTTTGATCCAGCAATACCACTATTAGGTATTAGTGATCATCAAAAGCAGTGATCTATTAGGGCTGTATCACAGACAGATCCAAATATAGGAGAAATAACCTATTTGTACAAAAATATTTATAGCTACTCTTTTTGTGGCGGCAAAGAATTTTAAACTAAAGAAAGGTCTCTTAATTAGGAAATGGCTGAACAAATTATGGTGTATGACAGTAATGGAATACTATTGTGCTATGAGGAATGATGAACAGGATGACTTCACAGAGAGCTGGAAAGTCCTACATGAACTGATACAGAGTGAAATAACCAGAACCAGGAAAACATTGTACACAGTAATAGCAATACAGTGGAATGATCAATTGTGATAGACTTGGCTACTCTTAGCAAACAATGATGCAGGACAATTCTGAGGGACTTATGACAAAGAATATTATCCACCTCCAGAGAACAAACAGTTGAGGTTGGAATGCAGATGAAAGCAGATGATTTTTCATTTCTTTATTTGGGTTTGTATTTTGGGATTTTGGTTTTATAAGATTAGTCACTTACAAAAATGAATAATTTGAAAATATGTTGCATGTGATAATATATGTATAACACAAATGGAATTGCTTGCCAGCTCCAGGAAGCGGGAAGGAAGGAGGAAGGAGGACAATCTGGATCATATAACTTTGGAAAACATATGTGGAAATGTATTATTACATATAATTGATTAAAAAATTAAATAAAATTTTAAAAAAGAAAGAGGGGAGAAAAATGAATTATTGGCAAATTATCTCAATTTTTTCAGTGAAGTTATAGGGCAAGGTTCTCAGTTAGATAGTGTGGGAAACCCCTGTAAGCGATTGAGGTTGTGAATATATTAGGGAGGTATAAAATAATTGTCTTGCTGCAGTGAGGGTCCAGTTGACATTATATAACAGATTTGTAGTGGACCTAGTTAACATGGTTTTGTGATTTTTATCTATTTCTGTTCAGAAGTAAGGATACCTATGAAGGTGGTTTTCTGAAAAATTATCTTCCTTGATTTCCTTTTTAGGTGAAATTGAAATTTTAGGGATAAAAACACTTTCAGAAAAGGAGTCCAAACAAAACGATGTAGAATATAAAATTTAGAGATCATATGATTACTATTTTTATATGCTGAAATATTAGCATGTGGCAGAGGGCAAAACCAATGAGAAAAACTTGATGGAAAGTTTGTAGTTTAATGGAGTAATGACAAACTAGAGGCATAATGGAAAAATGCTAGATTTAGACAAAAAAGAATTAACTCTAAATCCTTACTCAGTGATTAATTACTTCTTTGACATTAGGTAACTCAATTTACCTCTTCTTTTGTAGTTCTATATTCTATAATCTTGGATCAGGATATCTCAAAGAGATTTCTATCCTGGAATTGATTCTGATTAATAGTTTATTTTTGTTGATATCTTGGATGAAGGAAATCAGACATTTTTGTGTGATCCTTATTGTAATTTAGGTAGAATTTTCTTTTTTATTATATTGTCTTGGTTTACCCACGGGATATAGACATAATAGTGGTATTGCTAGGTGAAAATGTATACATAGTTTTATAGCCTTTTGGGCACAGTTCCACACTGCTCTCCAGAATGGTTCACAACTCCACCAACAGTGCATTAGCATGCCAATTTTCTCATATCCCTTTTAATATCTGTCATTATTTTTGTCATATTAGCCAATTCCCAAGTATTTTCTATTGTCTGCAACTAAGGAATTTTTTTCCTATCTCTGGTAATATATGGAAATGATAATGATTTATGTGAGCTTATCCTGAAACTTTGCTAAAGTTGTTTATAGTTTCAACTAGTTTTTTAATTAGTTCTCTACTATACTACAAGTATACCATATCATCTAGAAAAAGTATGAAAGAGTATAGTTTAGTTTTTTCATTGCTTCTTCTAATTCTGTCCATTTCTTTTCGTATTGCTATAAGTAGCAATTCTAATAGAATATTGAATAGTAGTGGTGATAATGGGCATTTTTGCTTCACTCCTGTTATTATTGGGGACTTTTCTAACTTATCCAATTACTGATAATGGTTCTTCATGGTTTTAGATAAATATTACTTATAATTTTAATGAAAGCTCCATTTATTCCTCTGCTTTTTAGATTTTTTTTAATAGAAATGAGTATTTTTTTGCCTAAAACTTTTTCTGTATCTATGGAGATTGAAATCTTTTCTAAATGATTCCAATTCCATTTTATGCTTTCAACTAATTTTGTTGCATTGAGAATACTGATGTTTAAGAAATTCTCTAGCCTAGAATTGGGGGGGAAAGTTATTAGCTTTTAAAGATATTTATTAGGCAAGATGGGTAGAGATTCTAACGTCTTTAGGCCAACCAGGAAAAAATGAAATAACCTTCTATATTTATGGGACTGGTTAAGCACCTACACTATGTAGACCACTGTTTTAGGTGTTCATAGGAGACATAAAATATTTGGATAGCATAGTCTCTAACTTTGATGTACCTAAAATCTTGAAACCCAGTAGAAATGCTAGTTTTGGTTGCCATGGAAGAGATTTGCACTTCTGTTCATCCCCATAGAATATAGAGGAATTTGGGGAGTCCTTTCAAACTCTTCTGAAACACTGGGGCAATGATTGAAACATCTGTTCCTTTGGCAATTCCAGGTCCCACCAACTTTCCAAAACTGACAGCTCATGGAGGTATGCTGGCAAATCACTGTCCATATCCCTTCTGAGGGTGGTATTAGAGATTATGTGTTATGTCTCTGATAAACAATGATATGAGGAAGAAAGAACAGGATGATGACATGTTGATAGCAGCCTTGACCTGCCTTATCTCCTCCATGATGGTATAAATGATGTCTGGTGATGAAACCATAGAACCAAGTGGACTGATTAACCTTTGTCTTGGCTCTGCTACACAAAAATAGTGAAATAGAGAATTGGGCAATTGAACAATTAAATCAATGTAGACAACAACAATGTAGGAAATAACTTAAGGTAGTAACAGGATTTTTACCCTTTTGTCATATGAATATTATTATCAGGGCTTCTGCTTCTGTTTGTGAAGACACAAACTTTAAAACTCATTCTCCTTCATTTCTCAGTTTGAAATCCTCTAAAATACTCACAAAATATCACTTATGACTACTCCTTTTTTTGTTACAAACAAACAAAAAGCTACGGCTTTCTCTTTTGTGCTTTCATACTAATGCCAAGAGCAATGGTTTCTACAAAATGGACATTTAATAAATATTTATTGGACTAAATTTTAAATATATTCACTGGAAAGAGATTTGGCATTGACATAACTGCAGAGCTAGCTTTCCTAAGCAGTTGCTGAACAGAAGGGAAAAATGGGAGATATGTTAAAACTACAGTTTCACAGTCCTTCAGTCATCCTAACTTCCTAAATGATATAGATCATCTTTGAAATAGAATTTATTTGAGGCTTTGCTCTAACTCCAATCTTTTATCCCACAAAGACGAACAAAATTTGCTTAGTTGCCAAGAAAAGTGATTCTTGTGTATATGGGTATGTATTAGGGGTGAGGAACTTTAACATTTTGGTATTCTGCTTATAGGAATTGAACAAAAAAACAGGCAAACTTTAAAGAAACAAAGTTAAATAGCCCAGAAGTGAACAGGGCTGTGAGAGTAGTGTAGGCTTCTTTCCCTCCAATTGAGCTTTGCAGAAATATCCAATCTTTGCCAAATGACTATAAAAAGTTTGGTGTTGAAGCTATTTCCAATAATACTGTTACTGGATCATTATCCACACACTGTTGGGATAGTTTTTCAAAAGGGACACCCACATTTTCATTGATAGGTAAGGTTATAACTCCTCCCCTAACATCTCCAAAAGCCTAGTTGCAGACGGGAGCTATTTACCTTGGTGGGTAGAGGAGGGGAAGGAAATAATTGGAGAATGCAGGCAGTTTAAAGGCATCAAGGTCCAGGACTTTCGGAAGTTATTCCAGGACATCCACAGACTAAATCTGATCCACAAATAACGCAATAGGAGAGAGAGTACTTGGCTCAGTAGATATGTAAATATGACATGGAAGTCATAGAAAATAAAGATAACTGTTTTATGAAATACTTAAATGAGTATTTGACAAATGGTACTTGTTTTTCCCTCTCTGGACACTTAAAATGTCTATTTGGTGGTATAGTTTTCCAAAAGTCTTAGCTAAAAATTAAATGAAAAACAGAACGGAGAACGTCAATCATTGTTAGCGCTTTGACTAAACTGTCCTCATGGAGGCACATTAAAACTATTGTTGTCTTATTAAACATTGACTAATGTTTCCATATCTAATAAAATTTTTTTTACTAAGAATCTACATTCAAAATAGACAATCAAGTTCACAGTTTTTACATTTAAGCTTCTCTGAAATTAATGCATGAATTTTATTTGCAATAAATAAAATAAGAAGGGGAAATATGATTACATAATAATAAACAAGGTATATGAAAAAGGCAGAATCTTGGGAAGAACTATGGTGTTCTCGTAAGCCTAAAAGTTATTGAGATCTCAAAGAGAGAGAACATTTTTAAAAAGTAACCCTCATAGTTGAGAGGAAAATCACTAAAGTTTGGGTCAAAATATCTGGCTTTGAATCCCAATCCTGACATTCCCTTAGGCTTCTCACTCTCCTCCTCCAAGTGACAATTTCTTTCAATATTAAATAAGGATAATAATACTTCTACTTATCAGATTTTGAGGGAGCATCAAATGAGATAATGTGTGAAAAGTTGTTTTGTAAACATTAAAAGTAATATATTACCTCAGTTTTCAACATTAGTGCAATTTGTTTTTGAGACTTGTCATTTTTACCTGTACAACATTTCTTCCATTCATCCTCCTCCCAGTTCACATGAATGTCCGCCTTGTTCAGGCTCTCACCACTTCTCAAGTGAACTATTGCTACAGCCTCCTAATTGTTCTTTCTGACTATCAGGGTCCTCCATACAGCTGCCAGAGTGAATTTATTATAGAACATGCCATTTCTCTATTCAAGAAACTCCAGAGGTTTCTCTATATCCTCTGGAATCATATCAACCAATTCCTATGTCTGACATTCAAAGCTCTTGATGACCTTGCCCCAATCTATCTTTCTGGACTTATTATACCTTACTTCTTGCATACTCTCTGTTCTATAATCAAAATGCCCTTCTGGTCTTTAGTCATAACAACTCTGCCCTCCATCTCCATGCCTTCACTCTAGCTATAACCCTGTCACCCCACCACCCCTCAACCTGGAATACATTTCTTCTTTATCCCCATTTAAAAAAAATCCCCAGCTTCCTTTAACACACAGCATGAGTTTTGCCTTTTGCATTTTGTCTTTTCAAATCCCCTTCTAGATCCTAGTGCTTTCTTCCTCAAAATGATTTTGTATTTACTTTGTATGTAGACATCACATGGCACTGAAGAGTAAGCCGGGAGGAGCTGACAGTGTTCTAGGGGGGAGAAGGGATACCCTCCTACATGTAAATGTGTCTTTTCTGCAGCTGTCTCCTCCCTGGAGAGGATTAGGTTTCCTTTTGAATCTGACATCCAAAAATGGTGGCATTAATTTGAAAATGAAAG
Source organism: Gracilinanus agilis (assembly GCF_016433145.1). Taxonomy (NCBI): domain Eukaryota; kingdom Metazoa; phylum Chordata; class Mammalia; order Didelphimorphia; family Didelphidae; genus Gracilinanus; species Gracilinanus agilis. The sequence continues at coordinate 387,755,943 of NC_058132.1, read as the reverse complement.
TGAGCTTACCCACACTTGCTTTCTTTAAAGCCTACTGTCTTCTCCAGCTCATGATCTAATTCCAGGAATATCTGAATCCCAAATCATACATCAAGGTTTTTAAATCAAGTTTTGCCCCTTCTACTTTGGCCAGCTCTTGTTTTCCTAATATATTATGTCTCTCTAAATTAGATTAGTTGTAAGCCAATCACTTTTGAGGTGTTTTGGGTTAGTTGACTTCTGATACTCCTTCCATTATTGGATAGGGAGCCCTGATTCAGGTCAATTTGGTGGTCTAGACTCAGGATTAGAATGAAATTAGGTAAGATAACAGAAAAGCAGGAAGCAAAAAAGTGAAACTCCCATTCACAACTACTCTAAATGCATCAGACTGAATTCTGATGGAGGAATCCAGAAGTCACAATGGTCTTTTGTCTAGCCCAGATTTGCACAGGGAGATGGTTGTAGATTCCCAGCCTGTCCCTGAGGTCCTGCAATAATACAATAGATAATACCTTCAATGAAGCAGCTATAGGACCAGCCTGCACCTTCCCTCCAGAAATGTGGCAGAGTTCAACCCTAACATAAAGTCCAAAGTCAGGAAGTAGGCTACAAGAATGGGCAAATAAGTCCACCATAATGTGTTATTATGGTGGCAGGGATGATCAAGATAGAAATAAAAAAGAAAAAATGAAACCAAGACAAGTGATACCTTAGAGAAAATCTGAACATGTACAGAAACTCACTTAGAATTCCTGAAAGCATTTTTTAAAAAGTTTGCAAATGTTTTTTAATAAATTAAATGATGATGCTTAAGGAAAAATTATTTAAGAAATGAGATCTCTAGAAGAAAGAATTGGAAAGGGTTCAAAACCTTGCCCAAGCAACATGTTCTCTGAAGACTAAAATGGAGTAAATAGAAGCCAATGACTGCATGAGGAAATAAGAAATTTTAAAGTCAAAAAGCTAAAAAAAATTAGAAATTTCATAACAAAGACGACCTAGAAAACAGATCAAGGAGGAAAATTCAAGAATCATTGGATTGGGGCCTGCTGGGTAGTTCAGTGGATTGAGAGTCAGGCCTAGAGATGGGAGGACCTAGGTTCAAATCCAGCCTCAGACACTTCCCAGCTGTGTGACCCTGGGCAAGTCACTTGACCCCCATTGCCCACCCTTACCACGCTTCCACCAAGGAGCCAATACACAGAAGTTAAGGGTTTTTAAAAAAAATGAATCATTGGATTATCTGAACACTATGACAAAAAAATAGCATAGACATCGTTTTTCAGAAAAATCTTAAAACTGTCCAGATCTTTTAGAACCAGAGGGCAAATTGGAAATAGAAGGAATCTACCATTCACCTTTTGAAAGAAATTCCAAAACAAAAATTCCCAGGAACATCAGAGTCAAAATCTAGACCTTCTAGGTAAAAAACAATACTGTAAGCAGCTAGAAAGAAATAATTTAAGTACTAAGAAGACACAGTCAGGATCCCACATGATTTAGCAATCATCACTTCAAAGGAGTGGAGAAGTTGGAATATAATATTTCAAAAGGAAAGGGATATGAATTTATAGTCAAGAATAACTTACCCAGCAGAACTGAAGATAATGCTACAGGGGAAAAATGAACCTTTAATGAAACAAAGGGACTTCTAAGCATTCCAGATGGAAAGATCAGAGATTTGTAGAAACTTTGTACTTCAGACACGAGTTAAAAGAAACATAGAATGGAAAACATCACTCAAAAATGATAATTGACTAAACAAAAATAAACTGCTTACATCCTTCCCCCCCAACCCTTACCTTCTGCCTTATAATCAATACTATGTATTGGTTTCAAGACAAAAGAGCATTAAGGACTAGATAATAGGGGTTAAGTGACTTGCTTGAGGTCACACAGCTAGGAAGTATCTGAGACTATATTTGAATCCAGGACTTCCCATCTCTATGCCTGTCTCTCAATCCACTGAACCACCTAGCTACCCTCTTGCTTACATTTTTTTAAACCCTTAACGTCTGTGTATTGGCTCCTTGCTGGAAGAGTGGTAAGGGTGGGCAATGGGGGTCAAGTGACTTGCCCAGGGTCACACAGCTGGGAAGTGTCTGAGGCTGGATTTGAACCTAGGACCTCCCATCTCTAGGCCAGACTCAATCCACTGAGTTACCCAGCTGCCCCCTTACATTTTTAATATAGTGAGATGATGCATGTGTCCCCTCTGAGCTCTATCATCATCAGGAGACATAAAGTGAGTCAAATTAGACAAAGTTTGGAAGTAGAAGTGGAATTTTTATGTCTTGATCTTTTTTTTAAATTTTGAGACAATTAAAAAATTATTTCTTATTTTAAACATTTCTATTTTTAAATTTTGAGTTCCATATTCTTTCTCTTCCATCCCTCCCCTGCCCATTGAAAAAGGCAAGCAATATGATACATCAGTTATACATATGAAATCATGAAAAACATATTTCTACATTAGCCACATTAAAATGGCAAGAAAAATAAAGAAAATGAGAAAATTATACTTTAATTTGCCCTCTGAGTTCACCAGTTCTCTCTCTAGAGGGGGAGACCATTTTTCATCATGAGACCTTTTGAATTGTTTTTTTTATCATTGTATTAATTAAAGTAGTAAAGCCTTTGACAGTTGCTCATCATTACAGCATTTATATTATTGTATATAATGATCTGGTTCCTCTTACTTCACTTTTCATCAGTTCGTAGAGGTCTTACCCTGTTGTTTTTTTTTCTTTCTTTCTGAAACCACCCTCCTTTGTCATTTCTTATAGCACAATAGTATTCTATCACAACCATATTCCACAACTTACTCAGCCATTCCCCAACTGATGAGCATCCCCTCAATTTCCAATTTTTTACCACAACAAAAAGAGCTTCTTTGTACATGTAGGTCCTTTACAACTTTGGAAGAATTATAAATATTTTTGTACATCCTTATAATTTGTTTTGCTTAAGACTAATCCCTCCTTTCATTTCTCCTCTCATTTCTCTTTTCGCCTTCTTCCTTTTTTTTCCTAATTCCCTGTTGAATCAAATGTATTTCTCTACCCAGCTGTTTTTATGTGTGTATGTTTTTTCTTCCTTCCTTTAATCAGTTCAGATAAGAGTAAGGATTAAATGTTATTTTTTCCTTCCATTCCCTCATCATTTCTATAGATGCATATTTATATACCCTAATAATATGAGATAATTTTCCAAAACCTTCTGTGATCCTTGATGATGAAAGAACTCAGAAAGGACTATTTATCATCTGACTATATTAGAATGTAAGCAGTTTATCTTTGCTTAGCCAGATATTATTGTTCATTTGCATTTACTATTTTATTTTTCTCTAAACTCCTGAGTTTGAGTTACAAAGTTTCTGCACATCTCTGTTTTTTTTTTTATCAAGAATGCTTGGAATTCTTGTTTCATTAAATGTTAATTTTAAATTTAAAATGTTAAATTAAATTTCCACCCACTCCTAACCTGAAATATTGCTCCACCCCGATGACTTTTGTACATAGACCTAAAGGAACTTCAGCAATAGTAGAAGCTTTAACCACCCCCCCCCCCAAGCAATTAGGTCTTGAGAATGTTTTCAATAGAGTAGCTAGAGTAGCCTTTATGGTGTCATATGTTGGTCTTATAACACCTTCCAAAACTATGTTTTGGGATTCTTCAGTAAAACATAACATATTTAAAAAGATTATCATACTAATTAGTTTTTTAGGTGAAAAAGCAATGTGATCCAGGTCCATTTTAGCTCTCATCCTATGATTCTCTGAAATAATTTTTGTATACTCCCATGGATCTGTAGACTCATCATTGTGGAAACTTCCTCCAGTAATACAGATCTCAACACATTCATGCTGACTCATATTATTTCATGGGAACCCATGGAATAACATAAATTATAATTCAAGATAATGGGCTATTTGAATCTATATCATTATTTTCCCCTTGTACTTTCCTTGTAACTTCCAGGTAGAAATTGATTTCTTTTTTGGACAGAAACTGAAGAAAAGAACAAAATGAATAGGACAGAAATTCATAGGATAAGTAAAATATCCACAATTAACATAGTGCAGCAAGGTAGTGCAGTGATTAGGCAATGGGCCTGGAACAGGAAGATCTAAGTTCAAATGCAGCCTTACTTTCTTGCTGTGTGAATCTGGGCAAGGCAATTAAACTCTGTCTGCCTCCATTTCCTCAACTGAAAAATAGGCATAATAATAGCACTTACTTCTCAGAGTGGTCATGAGAATCAAATGACATTATTTACAAATAACATTAGCATACTGACTGGTGCATAGTTGGCTCTATATTATATAAATGTTAGCTATTTTTTTATTAGTGCTCCATGTTCCTTTTAATTGAAGTAGGATCGACACCAAGAGCAAGGAATGAATGATAGTTACAAAAGAGATAACTCCAAATTCTCTCTCTCCCTCTCTCTCTCTCTCTCTCTCTCTCTCTCTCTCTCTCTCTCTCCCTCTCTCTCTCTCTCTCTCTCTCTCTCTCTCTCTCTTCCTTTTTCTCCCCCTTCTTTCTCACATGCACATATACCTAAAAACGACAACAATAACGATAACAATAACAACAACCCAGACAATAGACATTTCTTCTTATTTACTGACTGATCAAGTCTTTATGACCTCCATTTCATATAAAACCAAGAACATTTATTGACTTAATACACGAGACTTTCCCAAGCAGGAGCAGGTGTTTTTTCTAACACGAACAAATGAACTATTTTAGATCAGGAAGCAGATGAGGTTAAATTACTTCATTATTTACTCATTGGAAGAAATCAATCTCTGGAATATAACCCTATTGACCAAACTGGTGCTGGCTTATATCTATCAGCCGCAGAAGTAATTACAACACCAAAATAAATAACTGTTCATACCTTGAGAAGACACAGCCACTAACCATTTCCCTTTCAGCATTAAGGGTATCAAGCAGCTATGCAAAACATGTCTCAAGGCTAATGGCCATCTTTTTTGAATAATTCACAAAAAATGGGATGTTGAATTCTGATTTTTGTGCTTTGCCCTTGCAAAATTCACTCTCCATATTCTGTTATCAAGGCTGTGTTTAGCACCCATCTCTAGCTAATGTGATGACAAATACCTTTTTATCTTGGCACTGACACTAGGACGACAGGTAAACTTCTCCATCACCAGAAATAATTGGATGTTACTAAGGAGTTGGTCATTTTACTTATTTCCCTGAATCTTGTTATTGGGGAGCAATATAATGGGGTGTGAAAAATGACGTGTCATATTTCAGAGGCAATCAGAGATAATGACAGCATCCTGACCTCTACCTTATATAAGAATCTCATTCTTTCCACTTTTGTCCTTTATAGTTTCTATCATATCAAGCATAGGCTTGTGAAAATTTTAAATTAGCAGCAACAATGATTTATATGCATAAAGTATGCCCCACTTTATCTTCTTCCCCTGGCTATGAAATATGAGTACTTCTAATAACACAAAGATAAAAGTGGTCTGGACCCTAAAGTATAACTACTGTTAGAAGATACACATTAAAACTATGACTGTTGGCGAGGGAATAATCTAGTATCTACACAAAAGCAATAATAAAAGGACTTCAATAGGACCATGGATGCTTTATATATTTATTGAAAGGTCCCAATTTTTCTAAAAATGCTGAATTTCAGTTAAATACAAGCATTGTATTTAAATACTATCCCTTGGTAAGGAATAAAATAGTTGAATGTGCAAAGAATGACTATTAATGTGACTAATTTTATAAAGCAAATGTCCTTTATATCATTAAGTGAATGTTATCTCTGTTACAGTAATGATAGTCAGAAAAGGGAAGCTATATACATATTTCAAGTATATTGCTATTGCTTAAAACATTCATGAAAATAGCTTTTTAGAATAATCTATAGAATCTATGATATATTCTTTTTAAAATTTGATACTTTTTTACATCACATCCTTTTCCAAATACATCTTTTCCTGAAAAGATAGAGCTTGGTAACTAAGAATTTTTTAGAGAAAAAAATTTTAGAAAAAAACCCAATAAATTAATGGAGCCTGATTGCATAAACAATAATTCCGCACCCACAGTCTCAGTTTCTAAGGGAAAGTGATACATTTTCTCATTTCTTCTTCAAGACCAAACTTAGTCATTATCATCAGGTAGTGTTCCATTTGTTTTATTTTTATTGGTTCTTTTCACGTGTTGTGGTCATGGTGAATACAGTTTCCCTTGTTCTGTTTATGTAGCACATTCTTCTGACTATTTTTACTAGCAAGGAATAGTTTGAGTCATGACTGTGTGTTCAGGGACTTGAGATCTAGACTAATTCTTTTTCTATATAACAGTCTGAGATGGAACAAGTTTTTTAACTTCTTTGTACCTCAGGATTCTCATGTGCAAATGAAAAAAGGTGGAGGGAGGCCACTGGGGGATATTCTGTATGAAGAATACATGGGTAAACACGGAAAGGAGGAAAAGGCATATATCAGGTAAAATTTGGCCTGGAAAAGGGGGCATATCAGTGAGATCATTGGCTACTTCTCACAAGTCACCACCCAGACTTTGCTTGGAGATTTTCAGTGAGGGGGAACCCACTACCACCAGAAGTAGTCCATTCATCTTTGAATAGCTTTAGTTACTAGAAAATTTCCTTATATCAAGCATAATTTTTTTTAACTTCTGCCCATTGTTCCTATTTCTGCCCCCTGGGGATGAGCAGAACAAGTCATATATAAACTTCCTATGATAATCCTCAAATATTTGAGAACATTTGCATGGTTATCCATGACTTAAAGATGAATCTGGATAAAAGGAGGAAAAAAGAGATATATTACTGTGAGAATAATAAAGAGTTTTCTTAGGTAGATGTCGGATGTGAATAATGCTATCCTGACATAGGTCACAAAACTTGCATAGTTGGTATATGGCAAGGATGGAACACTTCAATTATGTAAAAAATACATTTAAAGTTGCATTCCACTAAAAGCAGAATATCTGACAAATTCTTATTTGTCCTTACTGAAAATATAATCCCTTAGAAGATAGAGGAAACATTGAGGGGAAGGAGGTAATGCTATTTGCTTAATTTTCCTTTGTATAACATTTTAAAGTTTTCAATTCACTTTCCTCATTATAACACTGTGAGGCAGGTTGTTTTTGTTGTTGTTGTTGTTGTTATTGTTCATCTATGACAAATTTTTTCTAATACAGAAAGTTTTTTACTACCAAAGATCCTTATTTAATAAAACCTGTAAACTTCAAAAACTTCCTCCTAGTTCCTTTCCATTTTATCCTCTACTCCCCATTTGCCACCAGCCAGTCCACTGAGGAAACTGGATTTACTTTTTGGTAGATAATATATGCATTTTATCAATTCATGGAGTGGTTGAGGATTGTTAATAATTATGATTCATTGGCTTCTGTAATAGCCAGTGTGTGAAAAATAAGGACCTAAAGTGGGGTGACAGAAAGGTACATGTGAAGGAAAAGATGGATAACAATGTTATTCCCATATAAGAACTGATAGTATTTAATGAATAATTGAATGTGGGAAGTAAAAGAATTGGGAGAAATTCATAATTCTTAGGCTTTGAGACTGAATGACTGGGGAAGCAACTGTACTCATAATAAGTAGAAAAATCATGAGGAAGAGAATTTTTTTCTTGGAAAAGATAAAGGTTTATATGTGTTTGAAAACATTAGTAGCCAAGTAAATTTTTTTTCATTTAATATTCTTTTATAAGTCTGGGTATATGATTTCATCAACGTAGGGAATTCATAATGATGAATTTCCCTCTACCAAGGCAGGGTACATAGTATCAGGTAGTTGACAGAGATGTTAAGATACTTGCTCAGGTTAGCCATTAAACCTCAGAAATAGGTCTTGAAATTAGGTTTTCTATTTTTGCTTTTTCCCCTTGAAGCAGCAGCTTGCTCTCTCTCTATTTTACTATACCATCCTTCCATTTTCAAGGGAATATTGGGAAATTATTTTCATCTGAAACCTGGTCTGTTTTTACCCTTGACATTGTTCATATATTTTTGATTTTTTCACTCAATGACTGACACAATTTCACAAAGCTAATTATAGTCTTAATTTAATGCTTTTATCCCTTTTATAATCAATTTCACTATGCTTAATGGAAAAGCATGTGAGTGAGAGACAGAGAGATGGGATTTGTAAGTGGCTGAAACCTGTGAGTTATTTTTGATTAAAACTTGCTTTCTTTTTAAGCTTTAAGCTGGGGGCTTAAGCCTCCTATGGTTCAGGGGTAGAGAAGATAGAGAGCTGCTATAGTCCCAAATTTGACTGCTTCTCCTCATATGGGAATAAGGATACTGGAGGGTCAACAATTGTCTACATCTAGTCAATGGGAAGTAAGAAGCAGAGAAAAAATGGAAAAAAGTGAGGCAGAGAAGTAGATATAGAGAAATATGGGGTAATTATCTTCTTATTCCCCTATCTAGCCAGTGGTGAATTTCTTATTCTATTTCTAATCATGTCTGCTTTAACAAAGACAAAAAAATTACCAAAAAATATTGAGTGCATCCATTGTACAAGGCATGAGGGGTCTGCCTCCGTTAAATAAAGGAAGCAGGAATGGTAAACTAAAAATAAGAGTGGATATGGAATCAGAGGTTCTGGGTTCAGGCTTCATCACTGCCACTTATTAATGAGGTGGCATTGAGAAAGTTACTTTGAATTTCTGCTCCTTGATTTTCTCAGCTGTAAAATGAACTAGACAATATTAGACAATCTCTGAAGTTCCCTATAACTATAAATCAAGGAGTTTAGCACAGTTATTTCAACAATGAGAAAAGTGAGGCTGAGTCCAAGTGATTTGTTCAGAGACTCAGAGTCCAAGTCAAACGGAGAAGGTGGGACTTGAAGCCAGGTCTTTTGATTTGCAGTCTAGTTTTCTTGTCATAAGGATGCTATGCTGCCCAAAGGGAAGAACTGGTAGATTAAATGGAAGTCACAAGAGCATTAAAAACAGGCGAATATTTATGCTGTCTTCTAATTCATGAGAATTAAGGAACTTCAGAACCCTTAGCATAACCAGAAATTTGTTATGGATTAAGGATAGCAAATTTTTCTAAAGTTTATAGAAATATTAAATATGACCTTTGGCTTTAGACTATAAAATGCAAGCTAGCCCAAAGGAGATGAAATGTTCTCAGAAATAAAATTCACACAATATATTGAAGAATGTACTCTGAAATGAAAGAAGGAAGCAGCTTAAAAAGTAGATGTTACTAAATAGGAGCTCTCTAATGGACTAAGATTTATTTTTTAAAGACCTATGTAAAAACCAGAAAGTATACCACACAGTGGGAGTGAAAGTAAAAGAAAAGACAGCATGGAAGTTGAAGGACTGATGTCAGGAAAATAAGGCCGGAATGAGTTGAGGCTTACAGAAACTCTAAGGGACAAAATATTATTATTACTTTTAATTGTTATGCTCTGGGCAAAAAAAAAAATTAAAAGGAACAAAATGACTCAGTCTTTGGGAGTACATAAGAGACTGAAAAGCTTAAAACCAGGTTAAGTCTAAAATACTAGTTAAAAATCAATTTTTCTGAAGTTATTATTATTATTACTTTTAACAGAAGCTGGTAAACTAGGGCCTATGTGTGAACAACTTTATATATATATTTTATATTTTGCTTTATATATATTATTAATATATATTAATTATTATATAAATATATATATAATTCTATAGAATATAATTAATATAATATAAAATATTATATAGGATTATATATATATTTATATTATATTATATTTTTTTTCTATAAAACAGGATTTTGTATATATATTTTCCTTAAAACAGGATTATATATACATATACATATATATATATATAATACTTTTTACTTGGGTGGGATTGAAACCTTGTATTTAAGTTCCTCTAACACTGTGGATCCCCTGATTTGTATGAATGGCAAACATTTTGTAAATTAAGAAATGTTTTTGTATATGAAGCTATTTGATAGGGTTTAAATTGCATATCTATACATAAATATATGCACATATGTGTATATCCATACTATATATAAATATATCCATGTCTATACACATACATATATATATGTACGTATATACACATATACTTTGGGTCGTATATTTCTGGAGCTAGAAAGGAACTTAGAGGCATCTAGGTAGCTCAGTAGATTGAGGACCAGCCTTGGAAAGGAAGGTCCTGGGATCAAAACTGACCTCAGACATTTCCTAGTTGTGTAACCTTGGACAATTCACTTAAACCCAACTGCTTAGCCCACTCTTCTGCCTTAGAACCAATATACAATATTGAATCTAAGACAGAAAATAAGGGTTTTTTAAAAGTAATTTAGAGCATTTTTTTCACATAACTATAGATGGCTTTGATTTATTAATCTGAAAAGTACCTGTTCATATCCTTTGACTACTTCTCTGGAGAATGACCTTTATTTATATTTTTGACTTATTTCTCTATAGATTAGCCTTTGTCATAGATACTTGCTGTGAATATTTTTCCTACTTTTCTGCTTTCCTTCTAATCTTGTTTGCATTTGTTTTATTTGTATAAAACCTTTCTAATTTATGTAACAAATAAAATTAATATAGAAGGATATATTTAAAAATATTAGGGTTTTATTGTAATCCATATTGGTAATTAAGCCACATGCCTGATAAGAGCTAATTCAAATGCCGTGCTATCACCTCTGCCCACCTGGCTTGTTTAGCAGGAAAAGAGGAAGTACCAATCCCAATCGCTCTATTTAAGCTTCTGTTTACCTTGGCTTACATCACCACATAAGACAGGATGCCCATTGAACAATGGGAAATGTAGTTTGAAATGAGATCCAAATGTCCATAGGAAGTTTAGATCAGGGATCACAAGATCAGTTCAAATTTCCAATATCATACTTAATATGAAAAAAAACAACTATATTATATTTTACAATGCTGTTTATCCCTTGTTTGCTCTTAAATTCTTCCCTTATCCCCAGATATGACAAGTAAACTATTTTTGCTCTTCTTTTTTTTAACATTTAATAATATTTATTTTTTAGAAAAGTTAATATGGTTACATGATGCATGCTCTTACTTTCCCCTTTACCCCCTGAACCTCTCCCCCACCCCCATAGCTGATGCACATTTCCACTGGTTTTAACATGTGTCATTGATCAAGACCTATTTCCAAATTTTTGATAGTTGCATTGGTGTTGTAGTTTCAAGTCTATATCCCCAATCATGTCCTCCTCAACTCATGTGTTCAAGCAATTGCTTTTCTTCTGTGTTTCCACTCCTGCAGTTCTTCCTCTGAATGTGGGTAGCATTCTTTTCCATAAATCCCTCAGAATTGTCCAGGGTCATTGCATTGCTGCTAGTATAGAAGTCCATTACATTCTATTTTACCACACTGTATTGGTCTCTGTGTACAATGTTCTTCTGGCTCTGCTCCTTTCATTCTGTATCATTTCCTGGAGGTCTTTCCAGTTCACATGGAATTCCTCCAGTTTATTATTCCTTTGAGCGCAATAGTATCCCATCACCAGCATATACCACAATTTGTTCAGCCATTCTCCAATTGAAGGGCATACCCTTGTTTTCCAGTTTTTTGCCAGCACAAAAAGTGCGGCTAGAAATATTTTTGTACAAGTCTCTTTATCTATGATCTCTTTGGGGGTACAAACCCAACAATGGTATGGCTGGATCAAAGGGCAGGCAGTCTTTTATAGCCCTTTGAGCATAGTTCCAAATTCCCTTCCAAAATGGTTGGATCAGTTCACAACTCCAGCAGCAATGCATTAATGTCCCAATTTTGCCACATCCCCTCCAGCATTCATTACTCTCCCCTTCTATCATTTTAGCCAATCTGCTAGGTGTGAGGTGATACCTCAGAGTTGTTTTGATTTGCATTTCTCTAATTATTAGAGATTTAGAACACTTTCTCATGTGCTTATTGATACTTTTGATTTCTTTATCTGAAAATTCCTTATTCACGTCCCTTGCCTATTTATCAATTGGGGAAAGGCTTGATTTTTTATACAATTGATTTAACTCCTTATATATTTGAGTAATTAGACCCCTGTGAGAGTTTTTTGTTATGAAGATTTTTTTCCAATTTGTTGTTTCCCTTCTGATTTTGGCTGCATTGTTTTTGTTTGTACAAAAGCTTTTTAGTTTGATATAATTAAAATCATTTATTTTACATTTTGTAATTTTCTCTAACTCTTGCTTGGTTTTAAAATCTTTCCTTTCCCAGAGATCTGACAAGTATACTATTCTGTGTTCACTTAACTTATTTATAGTTTTCCTATTTATATTCAAGTCATTCAACCATTCTGAATTTATCTTGCTGTAGGGTGTGAGATGTTGATTTAAACCTAATCTCTCCCATATTGTTTTCCAAATTTCCCAGCAGTTTTTGTCAAATAGTGGGTTCATGTCCCAAAAGTTGGGCTCTTTGGGTTTATCATACACTGTTTTGCTGACCTCACTTACCCCAAGTCTATTCCACTGATCCTCCCATCTGTCTCTTAGGCAGTACCATACCGTTTTGATGGCTGCTGCTTTATAGTACAGTTTAAGATCTGGTACTTCTAGGCCCCTTATCTTCACATTTTTTTCATTATTTCCCTTGATATTCTTGATCTTTTGTCATTCCAGATGAACTTTGTTATAGGTTTTCCTAATGCAGTAAAAAAGTTTTTTGGTAGTTTGATAGGTATGGCGCTAAATAGGTAAATTAATTTGGGTAGAATAGTCATTTTTATTATGTTAGCTCATCCTACCCATGAACAATCAATGTTTTTCCAATTGTTTAGATATAGTTTTAACTGTTTGGAAAGTGTTTTGTAGTTGTTTTCGTATAATTCCTGTGTTTGTTTTGGTAAATAGATTCCTAAGTATTTTATATTGTCTAGGGTGATTTTAAATGGTGTTTCTCTTTCTACCTCTTGCTGCTGTGATGTGTTGGAAATATATAGAAATGCTGATGATTTATGTGCATTTATTTTGTATCCTTCAACTTTGCTAAAGTTGTTGATTATTTCTACAAGCTTCTTAGTTGATTCTCTAGAATTTTTTAAGTAGACCATCATATCATCTGCAAAGAGTGATAGCTTAGTCTCCTCATTGCCTATTTTGATACCTTCAATTTCTTTTTCTTCTCTAATTGCTACTGCTAGTGTTTCTAGTACAATGTAATGTAATAGAGGTGATAATGGGCATCCTTGTTTCACACCTGATCTTATTGGAAAGGCTTCTAATTTATCCCCATTGCATATAATGCTTGTTGATGGTTTTAGGTATATATTGTTTATTATTTTTAGGAAAGGTCCTTCTATTCCTATATTTTCCAGGGTTTTCAATAAGAATGGGTGTTGTATTTTGTCAAAGGCTTTTTCAACATCTATTGGGATAATCATGTGATTTTTGTTAGTTAGATTGTTGATATGGTCAATTATGTGGATAGTTTTCCTAATGTTGAACCATCCTTGCATTCCTGGTATAAATCCCACCTGATCATGGTGGATAATCCTCTTGATCACTTGCTGCAGTCTCTTTGCTAGTATTCTATTTAAGATTTTTGCATCTATGTCTAGGGATGATTAGGGAGATTGGTCTGTAGTTTTATTTCTCTGTTTTTGATCTACCTGGCTTTGGAATCAGTACCATATTTGTGTCATAAAAGGAATTTGGTAGGATTCCTTCTTTGCTTATTATATCAAATAATTTGTATAGTATTGGGATTAATTGCTCTTTGAATGTCTGATATAATTTACTTGTGAATCCATCAGGCCCTGGTGATTTTTTTCTTAGGGAGTTCTTTGATGGCTTGTTCAATTTTTTTTTCTGATATGGGATTATTTAGTTCTTCTATTTCTTCTGCTGTTAATCTAGGCAATTTATATGTTTGTAAATATTCATCCATATCTCCTAGATTGCTATATTGATTGCCATATAATTGGGCAAAATAGGTTTTAATGATTGCCTTAATTTCCCCTTCATTAGAGGTGAGGTCTCCCTTTTCATCTTTGATACTGTCAGTTTGGTTTTCTTCTTTCCTTTTTTTATTAGATTGGCCAGTACTTTGTCTATTTTATCTGTTTTCTCAAAATACCAGCTTCTTGTCTTATTTATTAATTCAATAGTTCTTTTACTTTTGATTTTATTAATTTCTCCCTTGATTTTTAGTATTTCTAATTTAGTTTTTATCTGGGGATTTTTAATTTGCTCGCTTTCTAGTTTTTTCAAGTTGCATGCCCAATTCATTGATCTCTGCCCTACCTAATTTGTTAATATATGCACTCAAGGATATAAATTTCCCCCTGAGTACTGCCTTGACTGCATCCCAGAGAGTTTGGTATCTTTATTGTCATTCTCTTCAATGAAATTGTTGACTGTTTCTATGATTTCTTCTTTGACTAGCATGTTTTGGAGAATCTTATTATTTAATTTCCAATTAGTTTTTGATTTGCCTATCCATGTGCCCTTAGTAATTATTAATTTTATTGCATTATGATCTGAGAAGGTTACATTTATTATTTCTGCTCTTTTGCATTTGTTTTCAATGTTTCTTCTATGCCCTATTACATGGTCAATCTTTGTGAATGTACCATGTGCAGCTGAAAAGAAGGTGTATTCCTTTTTGTCTCTATTTATTTTTCTCCATATATCTATTAAATCCAATTTTTCTAGGACTTCATTCACTTCTCTTATCTCTTTCTTATTTATTTTTGGTTTGATTTATCTAGATCTGAAAGAGGAATATTTAGATCTCCCACTAGTATGGTTTTACTATGTATTTCCTTCTTGACCTCTCCCAGTTTCTCGTTACGGATTTGGATGCTATGCCATTTGGTGCACACATATTGAGCACTGTTATTTCCTCATTGTCTATACTGCCTTTTATCAGGATGTAATTACCTTCCCTGTCTTTTTTAGTCATATTTATTTTTACTTTGGCTTTGTCAGAAATCATAATAGCCACTCCTGCCTTCTTTTTCTCATTTGAAGCCCAAAAGATTTTGCTCAAGCCCATTATCTTAAACTTGTGTATGTTCACTTGCCTCATATGTGTTTCTTGTAGACACCATATGGTTGGATTTTGGTTTCTAATCCACTCTGCTATTTGCTTTTGTTTTAAGGGCCAAGTTAATCCCATTCACATTCAGAGTTATAATTATCAGTTGTGTATTCGCCAACATTTTGGCATCCTTTTTGGAGGGGATATGGCAAAATCGGGACATTGATGCATTGCTGGTGGAGTTGTGAAATGATCAGGCCATTCTGGCTGGCAATTTGGAACTATGCCCAAAGGGCTATAAAAGACTGCCTGCCCTTTGATCCAGCCATACCATTGCTGGGTTTGTACCCCAAACAGATCATAGATAAACAGACTTGTACGAAAATATTTATAGCTGCGCTTTTTGTAGTGGCAAAAAACTGGAAAATGAGGGGATGTCCTTCAATTGGGGAATGGCTGAACAAATTGTGGTATATGCGGGTGATGGAATACTATTGTGCTAAAAGGAATAATAAACTGGAGGAATTCTATGCAAATTGGAGAGACCTCCAGGAAGTGATGCAGAGCGAAAGGAGCAGAGCCAGAAGAACATTGTACACAGAGACTGATATACTATGGTAAAATCAAATGTAATGGGCTCCTGTACCAGCAGCACTGCAATGACACAAGACAGCTCTGAGGGATTTATGGTAAAGATGCTACCCACATTCAGAGGAAGGACTGCAGGAGAGGAAACATATAAGGTAAACAATTGCTTGAATGCATGGACTGAGGCGGACATGAATGGGAAATAGACCCTGAACAAGGACACTTGTTACAACCAGTGGAAATGTGCGTTGGCCATGGGTGGGGGGAGAGCGGGGGGTGAAGGGGAAAGTAGGGGCATAAAGTATGTAAACAGATTAAAAACGAATATTAATAAATGTCTAATAAAAGAAAACATTTTGGTATCCTCTCCCAGTTCTACCCCTTCTTCTTACACTATTTCATTTTAAACAAGTGGTTTCCTTTAAGCCTGTAATCCTTGTCCCCTCCCTTGATTTACTTCCCTTTCTACCCCCTCCCTTATTATTCCCCTCTTTTTATTTTTAATCCCTAATGAATTCCTTCCCCCTTCTTCTCCTTTCTCTTTTTTGACCTCCCCATCCCCCTGCTCCTCTTGGTTTATCCCTTTTGACTTTCTCAGTAGTGTTAAATAGAGTTTTATATCCCAATGGATATAGCTTCTCTTCCCTCTCAGGATTAATTACACTGAGAGTAAGGCTTATTTCCTCTTAATGCTCTCTTCCTCTCCTTCTTATAATAGTGTTCACCCCGTCCCCTTCCCATGCCCTCTTTGTGTGTAAGAGAATATCCTATTTTTCTTATTCATTCAAGTTTCTCTTGGTGTCCTCTACTATTCACCTCCCTCTTTTCTACCCCCTATATCATCTTAGACCATTTAGTATTCCAACCTCTCCCTATGAATAATTCTTCTAATTACTATAATAGTGAATACTCTAATAGTGAATAGAGTTCACTACCAAGAATTATACATAAAATTTCTCCACATAGGCATACAAATAATTAGATCTTATTGAAGCCCTTAAAGGGGCAAATTTTAAAAATATGAGTTTTATTACTTTCCCTTCTGTTTTTTATTTACCTTTTCATGTTTCTCGTGATTTTTGTGATTGGATATGGACCTTTCCATTTAGTCCTGGTCTTTTATGTTGAAATACTTGGAAATCTTCTATCTTGTTGAATGCCCAAACTTTCCCCTGGAAGTATATTGTCAGTTTTGATGGGTAGGTGATCCTTGGTTGTAGACCCAGTTCTCTTGCCCTTCTGAATATCATATTGCAAGCCTTGAGGTCTTTTAGTGTGGAGGCTGCCAGATCCTGTGTGATCCTGATTGGTGCTACTTGATATCTGAATTGTCTCTTTCTGGCTTCTTGTAATATTTTTTTCTTTTACTTGGAAGCTCTTGAATTTGGCTATTATAT
Organism: Gracilinanus agilis; assembly: GCF_016433145.1. Lineage (NCBI taxonomy): Eukaryota > Metazoa > Chordata > Mammalia > Didelphimorphia > Didelphidae > Gracilinanus > Gracilinanus agilis. The sequence continues at coordinate 387,738,941 of NC_058132.1, read as the reverse complement.
TCCTTGGGGTTGTCTTTTCAGGGTCTAGTGTAGAGGGTGATCTATGGATCCTTCCAATGTCTATATTGCCCTCTTGTTATAGAACTTCATGGCAGTTTTGTGGAATAATTTCTTTTAGTATGGAGTCCAATTTTCTATTAATTTCTGCTTTTTCAGGAAGACCAATGATTATCAAATTGTCTCTTCTAGATCTATTTTCTTGATCTGTCAATTTCTCATTGAGATATTTCATGTTTCCTTCTATTTTATCAGTCTTTTGACTTTGCTTTATTTGTTCTTGCTGTCTTGAGAGATCATTGGCTTCTACTTGCACAATTCTTGTCTTTAGAGACTGATTTTCTGCTTTAATCTTTTGATTTCCCTTTTTGATTTGGTCTGTCCTGTTTTCCAGCTATTTGATTTTGGTCTCCAATTTGCTTATCAATTTTTTTGATTTGGGGCATGTTTTTCGAATTGCCCAATTCTAGCTTTAGAGACTGGTTTTCCTTTTCAATCTGGTTATATCTGGTCTTCAATTTACTTGCCTCACTTTCCAGTTGTGAAATTCTGCCTTTTAAACTGTTATTTTCTTGCCAGATCTCTTCCATCTTTCTCATCATCTCAGATTTGAACTCTTCAATAGCTTGTGACCTGTTTTCATTGTTTTGGGAAGGTTTGGATATGATTATTTGTTTGTTCTCCTCTGATTTTGCTCTGTTGTCTGGATTTTCTCTGTGTAAACGTTATCGAGTGTTAAAGATTTCTTCTTGTTGATCTTTATCTTTTGGTGTTCTTGTGGATGGCTTGACAATGTGAGCTGCGTGCTATTTTATGCTCTTCTAATTAGCTTAGGGTATCACTGAATGTTTATATCATGCACCAATGGTGACCTTATCTTGATACATTATATGAAATGTTGGTCTAATCCCTGTCTCTGCCATTCCATTTTCCAATTTTCCCAACTTTTTTTTGCCAAACAGTGAATTCTTGTTCCAAAATGTTGAATTTTTTGATTTACCAAACACTATATTACTGTGGTCATTTATTTTTTTAGGTGTTTTGTGTCTAAACTATTCCACTGATCCACTATTCTATTTCTTAGTCAGTACTAGATTATTTTGGATGATTACTGCTTTGTAATGTAGTTTGAGAAAGATCTGGTACTTCCAGGATAGATGCTATTTACTTTAAATCAATTTAGGTCTATTGGTCTAGTTAGAAAACATCTCAGACTACTAAAAAAAGCTTTCGTTGTGATAATGAAATCATTACTTGATAATTTTTGAGGGGGGTGGAGAATTGGAGCAATGCTAGAGAACTGGGGCCAGTTAGAAATTGTCTCCATTTTCTGAAGAGGAAAAATGGTTGAAGAGTAAGTTTGATGCTAATGCCTTTCAAAAATTTTATTATTAAATAGATAATTGGTGAAAATTTGGGAGGATGTGATGATCACCATGTGCCAGCATAGGTTCATGAGAACAAGTCACTTCAAATTCTCATTCTTTTTTATGGAGCAAGAGATAGGATTATTAGTATCACTATTAGCTTTCATTTCTGTAGCCTTTTAAGGTTTGAAAAGCACTTTACAGACATTCTTATTTGATACTACACTATTTCTGTAGTAGTCTAAAAATCATATCTAGTATCTAAATAGTATATGAGGCAGGTGGTTGGCAAAATGGATATTGTGCTGGACTGGGCATCAGGAAAATCTAAGGTCAAATCTAGTCTCAGACATTTACTACCTGAGTGATTTTGGTAATTCTATGTAATTTGAGAAGACAGAACTATGACCAGAGAATGAAAATTATAGGGGGGGGCAAGTTTTGTCTCAATGCAATAAAAATGCTTTTTACAACTAAAACGTTCCCAAAATGAAATGGGCTGCTCTATAAAGTAGGGAATTCTCTGTGCCATGTTGTCTTCATATAATGTGCCTACCACATACATTTAATCAATGTTTTAAAAAATAATTTATAGGATATGAAATTGGTCTAGATAGGTGATGGCCAAACTGAGGCCCACAGGCTAGATGTGGCCCCTTGAAATGGCTATCTAGCCATGGGACATTATTCCTAATCTGATGAATACAATGAGTTGGATATGATACAATGAAACTTCAAAAGAATTGCCTTAGAAACAGACTGACAGATGAGCATTTCCTTTCTTTTGGCCTCCTCATTAAAAAGTTTGCCCATCACTGGTCTAGATCATCTTCCAGCAGGGGCAGCTGGGTAGCTCAGTGGATTGAGAGCCAGGCCTACAGATGGGAGGTCCTAGGTTCAAATCTGGCCTCAGACACTTCCCAGCTATGTGACCCTGGGCAAGTCACTGGACCCCCATTGCCTACCTTTACCACTCTTCTGCCTTGGAGCCAATATACCATATTGACTCCAAGACTGAAGGTAAGGGTTTAATAAAAAAAATAATAGCTCATCTTCCAGCTTTGAGATTCTTTGTCTAAAAGATTTCAGAAAGATTCTAATTTGTTCAAATGATGTTAAACGTCTCAACTTAATTCTAATCATAATAGTAAAAGGATTCTCCTGTTATTCAGTAGCTAATAAAACCAATTGCTCCTCACAGATACATACAATCTAATATCATACCCTTGAAGTCTATAATTAAGATTGAGGTGGAAGAAAGTAGTGATGATGCTTAGTAAAATCAGTTGCCCATATACCTTAATCCTTACATTTTTCACAATTTGCATTATCTTTCTCAGAATTGTCTTGGAATTACTTGTATTTCACCTGTTATGAAGATAAAGTCTAATTACAATACACAAATTGGGAGGTGTATAATGATGATAATAGTGGGTGGATAAGTTCACAATAATGACAGGTTAAATTCCTTTCTGGAAATTTCAATATGCCACTTTCTGCTTTTCTAGGAGACAGATAATTCAAAAATTTGCATAAAATTAATCTATATGACTTTCACTTGTACCAAAATGTGAACTCAATTCATGGCCTCAAGCTCTTGAATTTCACTAAAATGTCACTATATCTCTTATGATACAGGAAGGGAGATTTTAGACCTTATATATTCAGAAAAGAAAAATTTATGGGAAATATATAAAGGTTACGCACACAAAAAAGTAAGTTTATGAGGTTAACTGCCAATATGTCACACATAGTATGCATCATTTGTTGATAGTATAATATTCCATGAGTCTTGTGTGGCAACACCATTAAGCCTACTTTATCTGAAAATTCTGGGGATGTGTTGTGTCCTTAGTAACAAATTGCACGTGTCTGAAGCTCAGTGTCCCCAGATGGTGTTCTTGCTGGGATTTCATTTTAAAATTTTATGTATGTATTTATATTTCACGAAGAGAGAATTTTCGTGGGACTAAATATCCTAAGTGGTTGCAGAGTACCACCTCCATACCTATGTGAAGAGGACATGCAGGAAATACAAGAAGAGATGCAACTGAACAAATCAATAGCACCATTTCCTCATGACTAAAGTGTAAGGATTCTGACCTTTAAGAAAATTCAGTTTCCTTTCTGGATGTATATTTGTTTTTCCTGGGTCTGTTGATCAATGGTGTTCCCTGAGGGTTGAGTTCATTGTGACTAGTGATGAAGCTGGTGTATAGACTCACTGGAGTCGATATAGTTATCATGGCATAGAAACATCTGGGGCTGCCATGAGCCAAAGCATTTAATGTTGTACTTTTGTTTGATAAGATAATATTTTGGGGTTGGTATATGGAGAATCAAGGTCTTTTCTATGTTAAATACACTTCAAGAAAAAAATGTTAAGTATTACATCTTAAGGTGAAACTTTACTATGAAAAAACCTCCTGTTATCCCAAGTTATGGAAGATGGAGTAGCTACCCTTGGGAACTGGCACTTGACTAGACAGTCCTGATATTTTACTAAGTAATTTTCATTTCTTTCCAATCCTAATAAAACAACTCAGAGGTAATTTTGAAATAATTCAAGTGTGAAAAAAATTAACTATATGAAATCAATTAGGCACATTGCCATTTGTAAATCATTATACTTGGTCAATGATGATGAACCTTTAAGTGACAGTGCCCAAACTTCAACCCTCATGCTGCATGTGCACCTTATCCCAGACAAGGAAGAGAGGAAGCACTCCCATTGGGCTGCTGGGCAGAGGGGTGGGTCATGTGAGAAATGTCCTCAGGCACATGTGGAGAGGGGGGAAGGGAGAAGTCCCCTATGGCACACGTGCCATAGGTTTGACAGCATGATACTAAGTGATACATAAAAGAAAAGTGTATATGCTCCTGTGTTCTCTCTTTGAGGTGAGTGGCTTGAGTAAGCACTGCCTGTTTTCTCAAGCTCTCTAGTTAAATATTAATAAATCTTTACAAATATTATGCTTTGGAGATATCGAATATTAATTTTAAAATCTACAAAAGTAAGATTGACATGATCCCTGTCTTCAGGGAACTAACAATGTAGCTGAGGAAATAAAACAAAAACTAAACAATGCAATATAAAGAGGAATGTGACAAGATTTATGAGTTGACTTTGAATTGAATCACGATTCCTATCTTTGAATCTTTAACATAAAATGAAGTAAACTTTTAAATGCCATATAAATAATGTGTACTATTTATTGAATCATTGAACATTCATTAAGATTTTATTGTGTGTCAAGCACTAGGTATAGAAAGGAATAAAAAGAGAAATGAAATATGGGCCCTGGATCCACTGAACATATTTTTATTTGCCTTTAAAAAACCCTTACCTTTCATCTTAGAATCAATACTGTGTATTAGTCCAAATGTGGAAGAGCAGTAAGGCCTAGGCAATGGGGTGGTTAAGTGATGCCACATTTGATTCTAGGACTTCCCATCTCCAGGCCTGGCTCTCAATCCACTGAGCCACTCAACTGCCCCTTGCCCTTTCGTTTTGGAGGAGATCAATGACATCACAATGTGATATTTTGACTTTGGAGTGAAAAGCATTTAAGTGAGAGAATTGAACAAATAAGTTCACAGTAATGACAGGTTCAATTCCTTTCTGGAAATTTCAATATGCCACTTTCTGCTTTTCTAGAAGACAGATAATTCAAAAATTTTCCACAAAATTAATCTATATGACTTTGACTTGTACCAAAATATGAACTCAATTCATGAACAAATTAGTCATCTTCACTCTCTCTTCAAGAGTCATCCACGTCCAGTGGCAAAACAAAAATCAGAACAAATGCTGATGGCCTGGGATGCAATGGATGACCTTTGTGTCTTTGAAGTCTGACCAGACTCTTAGTGCTCTACAGCATCTGCTCAGCAGCATCCATGGCTGTTGGAAAAAATCATTCTCATTCACCCATTCCACTGGGGAAGTCTTCATGTGCTTCATCAAAGATGGATGAGCAGTCCCCAAAAGGGCTTTGCAAACTCTCACACCAGAGATGCCCGACTTCTTCTCTGAATATCACATATCCACTGAAAATATTATTGTGCACAAAAGCATCAGTGAGGTTGGAATATTTGCAATAAATACTTGCCTTGTAATAAAACTGAATTTTTGAAAACTGAATTTTTTTTGGTCTTTGGAATCCTGGGAACATGACTCAACAAAACCTTTTCACTTTTTTTTTGATGTATATCTTGTTGCAAAAAGAAAAAGTTCTGGAGATCCTACTACTTTGAAAAAATTCCAGATACTCTTATTCTAACAAAAGAACTTTACTCATTTTTTGGGAGAAAAATAACACAAACTTCACTTGTGTAGAAATAGGTTGGGAATGTAAAGTTGATTGGGGCATCATGGAGGTATCCAAATTACAGTGAAGTGTGAAATATGCCATAAGATAGACTGTGTTGAACAACCCTAAAGTCAGCCACATTTTACTTGGCCCTCAATTTGAAAAGGGTAGTGGATGGAAAGCAAAACTTAAGAATCAGGAAGACATGGGTTCAAATCCTGCTAAGGATACAGGGTGACAATGGGCAAGTCACTTTATTTACCTCCTCTAGCCCTCAAATTCTTCATCAGAAAAATTAGAGAATTGTGCAAAATGACCTGTTAATTGCTCTTCAGTCTCTAAATATATGATCTTAATATGCTTCATCTTATATATACATATGAACTGTTTTTCTCTACTTTGCTTTGATCATTTATATCATTTTCTAGTCCTCTCGGCTTTGAAAGAATGAAGTTCCCTTTAGTGTTTCTGCTCATCTCATGGTTTGAATCTAGCCATACAGATGGATAGGAATAGTAACCACATCTGCAATATCATTGGTATAGGGAAATCCTGAATGAGAAAACTCTACCAATGAAAGTCAACATTTTCACTGCAGCCTAAAGCTTAAAGCTGTAGAAGCCTGAGGCTCTGAATGTTTTAGTGACTTGTCTAGTGTCATATAGCCAATATGTATTAGATGTCATGCTTGAAACTAGACCTTCCTGGTTCTGAAGCCCTTTTCTATCTTCTACTAAATGCTACCTGTCAGGGCCATGGATAATAAACAAATCAATACATGGAATTTGGTAAAAATCATTGTCGGGTTGGACTATCTTCCTTAAAGGAGAGCAGTTAAAGTTAATTTCCACATAGGAAGAGAATTCCTCCCTCCCTTCTTCTCTTCCTCCCTCTCTCCCTTTCTCCTTCCCCCTTTTCTGTTTTCCCTCTTTCCTTCCTCCTTTTTTTCCTCCCTCTCTCCCTTCTTTTTTCTCTTTCTCAACCTCTCTTTCTTCCTTTCTAATTATGAAGACTATGTTCAACTAATTTTTAATGATTTTTAAATGTTTTATTCCTCATATGATCCTTGCTAGAAGAGATATTAAAGACTAACTAATAATAACAATCCTCCCCCTCCTCATTGATAGCATTTATATATAGACATAGATTACTATGTGTCAGGCACAGTGCTAAGCACATTACAAATACCTTATTTGATCCTTGGAAAAACTCTATTCTTGTTCCCATTTTACATCAGAAGAAACTGAAGTAGACAGATGAAGTGACTTCCCCAGGGTCACACAGCTAATTGGTGACTAAAGTTAGATTTCAACTCAGGTTTTCCTTTCTTTAGATGCAGAGCTTTATCCACTACAACACCCTGCTTTTACAAATGAGGAAACTTAAGCCAAGGAAAGGACAATGGCTTTACTCAAGGCCACACAGGAAGTAGCAGAGCAGAAATCTGAGCCTAGGTCTTCTGATTCCAGGTGCATTGGATTAAACTGTTTATTTATTTTGATTGATTGAACATACTATGTCTACCATTTTTAATCTCTTATGAGAAAAGGTATGTTTCATTGTCTGCCACTATGATACTTTGAACACACAATTGTCATTCTTGGTCCCAATTATCTTCAAGTTCATATGGAAAAGTAGAATAAAAAATTTTCAGGGGAAATTACCAATATATGTGTTTATATATTTACATTCATTTTTGCTAAGCTCCTAAGATGGAAAAATATGCAATTCTTTGCTATAGAATTCAAATGTTTTAGAGAACAATGGAAGATTTTAGGAAAATAAAGATTTGATTAGAAATGCATAGTTGAAATAAAAGCATTAGAAATTTGGAAAATGAAGCCCATTAAAGATCCTTAGAAATTTGTCATAGCATTTTTTCTATACATTGAAAGCTTTTGAGAATGTTTTCTTACTTATATAATTGAATCAGTAGGTCAGTTTCCTAGCATTTATAAAACTTCAGTTATATGCCAGACATTGAGCTAAATGCTGAGGAGATGAAAGACAAAAGGCATTCCTTGCTCTCAAGGAGCTCACAGTCTAATGAGTAAGACAATATGCAAACAGCTATGTACAAAAAAGATTTTACATATGCACAATGTATATATATACATATATATGGATATATATGATAAATTAATAGTAATCTCTGAGGGAAGACACTGGCATTAAAAAGAACTTCTAAAGATATCCTACAGATGGTGGAACTTTAGTTGAGACTTGAAGGAAGTCAGGGAAGCTAAGAGGTAGAGATGAGGGGGAAGAGAATTCTGGATTTGGGAGAGAGCCAGTGAAAACTCCTGGAGTTGGGTGATGATGAACTGTCACGTGTAAGAAGCAATAAAGAGGTTAATGTCACTTGATCCCAGAGTATGTGGAGGGCAGTAAGGTGTAAGGAGAATGCAAAGATAGAAAGAGGCCAATCATAAAGAGATTTGAAAGCCAAATAGAAGTTTATATTTAATCCTGGAAGTTACAGGGAGTTGACTGAATGGGGATGGTGGTAACATAGTCATATCTGCATTTTAGGAATGCAGCTTTGGATTAGAGTATTTGGATTAGAGTAGGTAGAGACTCAAGGAAGAGAGACTGGCTAGCAGGCAAGAGTCAAGGTGTGAGGTGATGCGAGCCTACATGATGGTGATGGAGAGGTAGGGAGCAGTGTGATGACAGATGTTACAAGGATGGAAATGAGCTGATCATTGATTGGATATGGAAATGAAAGAGTATAAATCAGTATTATAATGAAGTTTTTTAACATAGGTGTCATATATTTGTGATGTTATAGATTGATCAATAAATATCAATATTCATGATTCAGTATAGGGGAAATTTAACACTTAAAAAAAAAACTTACCTTCTGTCTTAGAATCAATACTGTAAATTGATTCCAAAGCAGAAGAGTAGTGAGAACAATGGGGGATCAAGGACTTGGCCAGGGTCACACAGCTAGAAAGTGTTTGAGGCCAGATTTAAACCAAGGACCTCCTATCTCTAAGACTGGCTCTCAGTCCACTGAGCCATCTAGCTGACCAACTCCAATTTTTTTCCAAGCTAGTGTTGATAAAGTCTACCAAAATCTCTACTCAGTGAATAAATCTTGGACTTCTTCAGCATGGAGATTTGGGTCACAACTTTTCCCTTAGCTTTGTATGTGAAAAACTGAGTATTTCAATAGTATGATCAAATGTCAATATAATAAAATTTCTATAAAAATAAAAAGTTTTCTCTGTAAAGAAAAAATTCAATTTTATTGAATATCTTCAAAGTTTTCACTGTGGTTAACTAGGAGGATTTGTATTTTTTCCTTTAGATTTGTATCTGCTTTACAGCCAGTGGACCACATAATTTGAGTAGAAAGGCTTTTATAGAGTTGACCTTTAAAGGTTCTTAGTACCTGTAGTGTGGCTTATCTGAAACTTAAGATTCCTAAAAGAAATGTTTACTTTTCTTCCTCCTCTTTCAGAATGCTGGTGAGATGATGAAAATAAAGTGCCTTGTTTCATCTGTTTCTGAACAGTATTTTAAACCACATAGTTGACAAAAATAATATACAATAAAAATCCAACAATTTTGGACTATGTGAATTTGGTAGTAACATGGTACAGGAGAGAGAACACTGACAGGAGTCAGAGGGAAAAAGGTCTAAATATTAATTTTGATGACTGGGCAAGTCCCTCAACCTTCTTGATCCATAGTTTTCTCAGCTGTAAAATAAATGTTTTAGACTAGATGACCTCTTAAGTTCTTTTCAACTTTCCATTTTCCTCTGAAATTGTTCAGTTCATCATTCCTTGTAGCACAGTAATATTCCATTATATTCTCATGCCAAAATTTCTTTATCCATTCCCAAATAGGACATACTTTAGATTCCAAATTTTAGCTACCTTCAAAAGAATTACTCTAAATAGTTTTGTATGTAGAGATATTTTTCTTTCTCATTGATTTTAGAGGCATAGAGGTAGCATAAATAGGTTAAAGAGTAGATATGTACAACTTGTTAACTTTTTGCGGTACGCTTTAAATTTGATTTTCAGAATGTCCCAAACAATGCATAACTCCACCAACAGTGTACTAGCATACTTATTTTCCCACAGTTGCTCTAACAATTTTCACTTTTCCTTTTTTATCTTTTCCAGTCTAATAAGTAAAAACTCAAAATTGCTTTAGTTTGCATTTCTTTAATTATTAGAGATTTAGAGAATGTTGCCATAATTGTTGGTAGCTTTACATTTCTTCCTTTGAAAAATATCTGTTTATATCTTTTGTCCATTTATAAAATGATTTAAAAATATTTTACATATAAAATAAAAATGATCAATAATCAATAAATAAAAGAATATTTTCTGAGAAAAATAGAACATTGGCAAGTTGGGCTAGAATTTAAAGTGCTTGAAGGGGGAAGTGTGTAATAAACTTGGAAAAGTAGGTTAAGAGAACAATTAAAATTCTACTATTATAATCCAAGAAACATAATGTGGATCTGAATTATGGTGGTAGCTATATGAATAAAGAGAAAAGTATGGATGTAAGAGATATAGTAGAATAAGTAAAACTTGAAAATTGATTGCTTTGGCAGGGAAGGGATGATAAGAAAGGTGAAATTGTTGAGAATGAATCTGAAGTTGAATATCTTGGTAATTGGAAATGTAATGGTCCTCTCAAATGTGGGCATTATGAGGCATAGTAGTTGAGTGCTGAACTTAGAGTTAGGAAAATTTCCCATTATTATTGAATGGAGAAGATATAAAGAAGGATTATGCATCTAGTAAGTGGTTTCATTCTTACCTGTATTTTAGATCTCAGAAGTTTCCCAGACAGAGGCTCAATCAAAACCTGGTAAATGTATAGTTTGACTCTTCCATTAAGTGGACAAAGAAGTAAAAGAACTATTTCTCTGTGCATTTTAACTTGTATATACATTAGGGATGATTATCAAATGGAAATACAGAGATTCTGAAGCTTGGTTTTGGGGATACAATTTGAACGGAAAGGCATTAAAGTTTGTACTTTTCCTAATTTTGGATGTCTTGTTATTGGCTGAGACCTTTGATCACCTCTGACCTTGGCCAAACCATCACAGAGCAGGGTCAGAAGACTTAATGGCCAGATCCAGCAAGGAGAAGCCTGTAACTCTCATTATATCACTATGGTGTCTTGTGTTATATAAAGGATGGCAATATGGAATCCCTGCAAAATACAGGGTCAGCCTCACCCAGAATTCCAGGGGACCCCTTCTGGAGAACTTTGGGTGAGGGGACAGTTGGGAAGGGTTAGTCAGTTGCTTCTTGAGGGTTAATGTGGGCAGATCTCACTGCTTACAGCTCCTGACTTGGGGGGTTCACCTGAGAGGGCCATTGTGGCTAAGCCATCGTGGTTTCTACTCAGGAGTTAGCCTGCTTAGTAGGGTTGGTCCTTACCAACATCAATACAACAATTATTTAGTGATTTAGTGATTAGAGATATTCACTATTAGCAAGAGAGCCAGTTTAGCCAAGTGCCCTTCACCCCCTCCTGTGGGGGGAAAGACAGTTTCAACCTAACAGATCAGGGTTACCCTTTTCCTTATCCAAACCCTAATTACTCCCTCTAGATTTTCCCTTTCCTTCTTAATGTAAGTTTTACCTTCAATATCTGTGCCTGGGAATTATTTGGGGATACTCACTGTTCCTAGTTATCACATAGCTTGATTCCTCTCAGCTGCCAGTTTAAGAAGATCAGACCCATCTCAGTCCTCAACATCTAGATAACTAGCTTCTACTTATTCCTCTATCAGACCTGTGGGGAATAGAAGTTAAAGAAAGGGAACATCATTGGAGTTCAGCTTCAACAGAAACTTACCAGAAGTACCTTAGCCAGTCTCCATTTTCCAACTAAAAATCAACTGCTTGGGGGGAGGGGGGGGAAGGAGTTTGAGAGCCAGGAGTATCAAACCCCCTTCCTTCTCACTGAAGCCTGTCAGTCAGTATCTGTGACTTGGTGGTAACTGGCCCTGGCATAATTATCTGCTTCCCCAAAATATCTGTTATTTATCAACATAACACTTGTAACTTTGCCCTTGAATGTGGCTCCCATCTGTTGCAACTGCATTATGTCACTATGAATAACTATTTCATCCTTAGCCCAAAGTTCTCTGTGCTCTGTTAAACATAGGAGAGAGGAAGCTATAGATCAAGGAATATCACAAAATCAATAACTTTGGAAACTTTGGAAAGAATAGTTTGGGAGACTGATACACTGTGGTACAATTGAGCATAATGGACTTTTATACTAGCAGCAATGCAAGGATTCGGAGCAAGGCTGAGGGACTTATGAGAAAGAAAACTAGCCACATTCAGAAGAAGAACTGTGGGAGGAGAAACACAGAAGAAAAACAACTGCTTGAACACATGGGCTGTTGGGGATGTTATTGGGGAATGTAAACATTAAATGATAACTATAGTCCAACTATCAATAATATGGAATTAGGTCTTGATCAATGATACGTGTAAAACCCAGTGTAATTGTGTATCGGTTAAGGGGGGTTGGGGGAATTGAGAGAGAGGGAAAGAATATGAAATATGTAACTAGGAGAAAATATTCAAAATTAAAAAATGATTTCAAAAGTAAAAAAAAAAAGAAGCTAGATTACACATTATTGGAAAGATAGTCAAAAGACATGTTACTAGCTTAATTATGTTTCACACAACAAATAATAAAACATAATTCACTGATAGTATCAGAAAAAATAACATTCCCATGTAAAAATTCTTCCAGAGTGGATTTTTGAGGCAAGAAAATATCTTACTCTATATCTTAGATCTCAGAAGTCTTTCCACTCTCCACCCTCAGACAGAGGATCAATTAAACCAAAAAGTACCAAGAAATGTAGAGTCTGAGCAGAGGGTAACAACTCAGTTTCTGAAGAAATGTCAACTGCCTTCAAGGGGAGAAGGAGAAGGAAGGACTAAGAGGTAGATTTAGATATATGAAAAAAATGATTCAAGCCTTCCTGCAGTGGAATTTGTTGCTTCTGGAGGTAGTGAGTTCTTTTTCATTGGAGATCCTCCAGTGGAAGTAGAATGACTGTCATTCTGCATGATATTATGGTTATAAAATTAAAGTGAAGAAGAAAATCATCAAAGCAATGAAATACAGTAATTAAAAACACAGGAGTTCAAACTTTTGATAGTATGTGAATCTTAAGAGTGTCTAACAATCATTTTACTTTTGGAAAAATTCTAATTCTCTGTTGCTCCGCAACAAATTTCTTATCTATATAATTCCATCTGAGAGACAGACTGTGCCATGTTCAGGGTTGTTGTGCTTTGCTGCTAAGAAGAAGCCTGTTTTCTCCCTGACCCTCACTCCTTTTCTTCTCTAGTATATACTCATCTGCAACTTAAAAATATCCCTTTTCCATTTGGAAAACGATTCAAGTCTGACAGGTTTATAATTTACTCTCCTTGACTCCAGAAATTTTGAAAAGAAAGACTTTTAGAGTTAAAATTGCTGTCAGGACTTTTAAAGTAAAGGTTGCTTTTCTCTTATTTATACCTTCAAAATTGCCATCAGGCCATCTCTTTTGTCCTGTAAACAAGAGCTATATTTGTTCCAATGGGAGAAATTCCAGTGTATGAGTCAATAGTAAGAAGAATTGTGTCACCAGGTATTTTTAGAATCAAGATTTTATTTTTTATCTTGTGTTTGATATAAATGAATCCCCCACCCTATATAATGAATATCTAATGTTTCTGTAATATTTAAACTCAGAAGTTAAAATACTGATTTTTAATGATAGTGGAAGCTTTATTATTATTCTTCAAAAAGGTTCCTGACAGAAAAATGGAAGTCTTTCTATCTAGAGCCTATTCAATTTATCACGGAAGTGACATGTAGCTATCAGGAACAATATATCATTGTTCATTCAACCTTAAGTTAAATGGGGACATAAAGGGGACATTCAATTTCCTAGATCATTGTGCTAAAATCTTGACTCATCCACTCTATTCTAATTATGGTGCCAAACTTATGCCTAAATCAAACTAATAAAAGGGGTTCTGAGTTCAGTCTTTTTGTGATTTCAAATTATTTTTTACTATTCATATAGACTCTTTGTACTTGCAATGTTCTCAACAATGATTTATTCCTCACAATACTGCTGTCATGAGGTGGGTGAAAAATATAACCATTTTACAGACAGATAGAGAAAATGAGGCAGATAGCAGTTGATTCAAATGCTCACTTATAGAAGCCATCCATCTATCTCAAGCTAGGATTAGAAGAATTTTTTATTATATTCTATTGCTTAACTCATTAATTTATAGGAAAAGAAAATTATTAAAATTCAAAGAGTACCATTCCCTCTAAAAATATTTTATTTTCTAGCATAGATCTGTGAAGGTTTAGATGTTTCCCAGTCTGGCAGTAGAAATATAAACAAAATAATGATAATATTTCATATTTACTTAAGGTTATGAGTTTTTTAAGCAATTCCCCCAATAATCTTGTAAAATGGGCATATCTTAGTGTTCCCATTGTACAAGTGAGGAAATAAAAGTAGCATAGAGGTTCATAACCCACTGAGTACCCCCAGAATAGTAAATAAGGTTCAGACACATTGTAACTCCTCCAAGACAATAGTAGAAGTAGGTAGTAGAAGCTAGATCTTTCTATGACCTCTTACAATCCATTTAGTCTTATTTTATATTTGTAGATTCCCATGATCTCCAAGGATGGAGCACTGACTAATATATGAGAAAGAAAAATCTGCTCAGGTTTTATATGTTACATAAACAGAGAGTCTTGAGGGTAAAGTTCCCTTACCATGACACACACACGCACACACACACACACCCCGAAACAAAATAAAATTCATACTTCAAAGTCCATTTGCATGGAACTTTCTTGTATGGAAACTGATTATTCGATGTTCAGTATAAGGGATGGAGTTGGCAAGAGTTAGGAGAAGATAGAACCTGATCTTTTGGCTTCCAGCTATGACAGGGAAGATACATAGTTCCAGGTTCTCTTTAGGTTCCTGAAAGAATAAAAAGATTCTGAGAAGAATCTGACATGTAGAGGAATCATTACTTTAATCATGTTCTTATTCCCAGCTTGTTATACTACAAACTTTGAGGAGTTCTCCTTTTGTTTAGATCTGGGACTCTTTCTTGATGGAGGTGAGATGTCTTGCTCCTAATGGTAAAACTCATTTACTTTTGCATATATAACCTCATCTATATATATTTTTCGATTTCTTCCTGCTATTTTCTTGGATAAATGGGTTTTATTTATTTGCTATGAATCTTTCTTATGGAATTGACATTTTGTGGGAAAGGAGTCAAGCCATGGCTATAGAGCTTAGGACACTTTCACATTAAGAGACAGAAATCAGGGATGCAGCTTGAATCTAAAAATTATTGTCCCTGGACTAAATATTTAGAAGTATGTATATAATTCTATCCCAGTACCCTTTAAATGAAGAAGGAGGAATTATCAACTACTAGCCTTGGTCTTCTGCTCAATTCCCAGGATCAATCTGTCTTCCTTGGAAAAGGGAAGGTAGAGTAGATTCTAGGGATATCTGGTCTCATTCATTGAAAGCAAATCTTGCCTCCTTGAAAGAAAATCCCAAATGGGGTCACAAAGAATCTAATAAGACTGAAAAACTACTGAACAAATCAGTAGCTGCCGTAACACTAATTTCAATAGTTTCTCCCACTGAAACTATGAATATTGTTAAGACAATTTAAAGAGGGAATGGAATCTTTGAGAAGATTGCAGTTTAACTGGGATTGTGGAGTCTGTCAGTTGTGATGGCTTGAGATAGACTGGTTGAGGTGCAGGCATTGTCCACCTTACCCATCTGTAAGATGCATGTGAGAGGAATCAGTAACTAAAATCTTGTTATACTTACATAGTGAATTGCACCTTACAGATACTTATTAGATGTTGGTTGCATTGCAAGCATCTAATATCTATCTAGGCAATGTATGCTAAATATTTGACAACTCTGAATTCTAATTGCCACATTTTGGGATGGGCATTTCTAAGTAAAAGAACATCCAGAAGAGAATGACCAAAATGATAAATGGACTAGGAAAAAAGAAGTAGAAATTTCAGAGAAGAAAAATTTAACTTTTGACATGTAGAAAGTCTTCTGAATAATTAGGGCTGACCAAAATGAATGATTTGTTTTACAAAATGGCTTTTGATACTTCACTCACTAGACATTTTAAAGTGAAAGTTGGGTGATCACTTAGGAGGTATGTTAGAAAAAGGAATCTTGTTCAGGTATAGTTTGGAGCAGGTGGATTCTGACTCATATCCCTTCCATCTCCAAGATTCTGCAATTCTGGGAAGAATGATCAAATCAATACTACTTCAACTGAAAAGAGTAATCAAATCAATACTACTACTTCAATTGATGAAAATCAATTAGCCTATGATTCCACTCAAAATCGCCATGACTCCCCAGAACAAAATTCCCTTCCTTTGCCATCACTCTCTTATGTATGTTCTCTCCCCATGTTAGAATGTCAGCTCTCTGAGGATAGAGACTATTTCATTCTTTTTAATATATTTATCAGAGAACAGTGCTTGTTAGGATAAGGATTAGACATATAACTTCACTGATAAAAGAAATTCCCATGTAAGGTAACTACTTTTACCAATGCAGGTTGGTATCTTTTATATTTATTCCATTCTATATTCTGCAAATGTTCTATTTATTCTATTCTATATAATTCTTCAAGAATTATTTATACTACCAAGAAGTAATTGGCCCAGAGACATACTGGCCTCAGTGCATTTGTAATTTAATCAATGTGAGTATTGTCTGGAATTGAACAAGTAGAAAACCATTTCATCTCATTCATTTCTTATGCCCTCCTCTCTACCAAATCTCCTTCAGAAAAAAACCACACAATTTTGGAGTCCTTCCTCTACCTAGGGTTTGTGAACTTAGTTTAAAATATTTTGTAACTATTTCAATATAATGGATTTCCTTAGTAACCACTTTTATTTTGTTTTATGCATTTAAAAACATTATTCTGAGGGTCCATAGGATTTGCCAGAAGGTCAAAGGGCCCATCACATAAAAAATGATTAAGCATCTCCACCTAAGTCTTTTAATATTTCAAAAGTCTGGCCCAGTGCTTGGCTTATTCATCCCCAATTTTCAATAAAGAGCCAGTCCATTTGTTTTATGTTTATACAATGTTTTTATGTTCATACATTTCATAGCTTATTTTATATGAATTCTTGCATGAAAGTCATCTTCTAGAATGTAAACTCCCTCTGGGAAGGTGCTACTTTTGTCTTTGTATTTTCATTGTCTAGCATAATGCCTTTTGTACAGTTGGCTTTCAGCAGACAGTTGTTTGATTAAATTATTGGATGTAAGTATTTGGTAATATTTGGGGTCTACTTGACATGAGCATAAATTGGAGGTGAGACAGAATTGCACAAAGTCTTTACCCTCACTGTCTCTTCCAGAGTCATCGAAGTCCAGACAAAAGTGAGAATGACTAGCAATGACATGGGATGCAATGGATGGATGATCTTGGTATCTTCAATGCCTGACATAGCTCTAAGATCTCCACAGTACCTGCTTCAGCCACTTTCATGACCATTGGAACCAATTGTTCTCATATTTCATTTATGTCAGAGCAAGTCTTTGCATGCTGGGGGTAAACATCCCCCTAACTCACCAATGGCTTTTAGGCATCTTTGTTACCATCACTCTGGTTTATCCCTTTTGCTGAGACTGTTTTACCTGGGTGGGACTACTGCACTTACTTTTTTGGAGCTACAGGTGAGAGAGTTGGGTGAAGGGTAGGCACCCAAAAGTGGATGTGCACTTGACAGGCTCACGCAGCAAAGATGCTAGTCCTCCTGGAGCACCCCATACCCTCCTCCAGGCATTTAGTGAGCACTTAATAAATGTTTGGTGAATTGTTGGATTGAATCCATGAACAGTAGGTAGTAGCCAAAGACATTACCTGATGGTTGCCAGAGAGAATCCTTCTTATATTTGGAGTCTGCATGGTCCATGGTAGTGCTCAACTTTTTGGTGAGCCTAAAAGACCTTTTTCTATGCTTCACTTGGAAATTTGAGAATCATTGAAAAGAGTTATTGCTGTGATTGCATCTATCAAGGAATTTTATTTATGAACACACACATGCACACAAGACTCCATGTTTTAAAAGAGCTGATAAGGCTGTGTGCTTTTCTCTACTAATTAAAAAAATACCTATGTATGTTCAACAGAAACACAAAATTTAGTCTTGTATTCTATGAATCTTTCTGTTGTGTGACCAAAAAGATAAAATTAAGTGTGGAAAATTATGTGAATGATAATTGTACTTATCATTTAAGCAAAAAGACTTGTGGTTTTTCTGTGAAAAGATTTATTTCATCTAAGATGCAAACTGTGCATTCAAGAAACTGTAAAATGAAGCAAGAATTTAGGTTATGTGCTAAATATTGGACAACTCTGATTTTTGTTTGCCTAAATGAACAGTAAACCAATATTTTACATTTTTTTAAAATGTATTAATGACAAGTATTCACAAAATTATTTGTTTATGGAGTGCTAACACTGTTTGAAGCATTAGAGTTCAAAAAAATTAATTTTGCTTTAGCAATGAGGAAAGAAAAAGAAATTGAAAGAATTAAAGTGTCAGTGAATAAACAAAACTATCTCTCTGTGCAGATGATATGATGGTAGTCTTAGACAATCCTAGAGAATCAACTAAAATTAGTTAAAATAATTAACAATTTTAGCAACAATAACTTTAGCAGGACATAAAATAAATCCATTGAAATCATAAATATTTCTGTCTATTACCAACAAAGCCAAGTAGCAAAAGATAAAAGAAAGAAATTCCATTTAAATAAATAGTAGATAATGGAAATACTTGGGAACTATCTGCCAAGACAAAGCCAAGATCTGTATGAACTCAATTATAAAATACTTTTCACATAAATAAAGTAAAATATAAAAAATTGTAAAACATATTAATTGCTTCTGGGTAGGCCAAGCAAATATAATAAAAATGACAATTTGACCTAAATTAAGCTACTTATTCAGTTCCCCATCAATCAAGCTGTCCCCAAATTTTTTATAAAGTTAGAAAAATAATAAGAAATCCAACTGGAAGAACAAAAGGTTACGACTATGAAGAGAATTAATGAAAAAAATGTGAAGGATGATGGCCTAACAGTACCAGATCTCAAACTATATTATGAAGCAATAATCAAAATAATTTGTTACTGGCTAAGAAATAAAGTAGTTGATTGGTTTAATAGATTAGGTACACAATACCTAATAATAAATGACCATAGTAATTGATTGTTTGATAATTCAAAATATCTAACCTTTTGGAACAAGAATTCACTGTGACAAAAAGTAATTGGGAAAATTGGGAAATGGGATGGCAGAGATGGGGATTAGACCAGCATTTCATACCATATGCTAAGAGAAGATCAACATAGATACATGATCTAAATATAAAGGGTGATATCTGGGGCTTCCAAGTTAAGATGGCTGCAGAGTAAAAAGCAGCTGCTTAACCTCTCCTAACCAAAACATATAGGACTCCTAAAGAGGACATAAAAACAAATCCAGGCGAATGAAGGGACCCCACAACAGGGTGCAGCACTGAAGGTACAGGGGATTGAGGCATTTCCATGCTATAAGGGGGTGAAATAGCTCTACTAAAACGCAAGCTAAGCGACCCCCCTCCCACCACACACACATCACCTACAGGGCCAAAGCCAGCACACAAGAGCTAGAGCAAGTTTGGGGCATCCATTAAGTCCTTGACAGCTACCTCAGGTCACCAGGACCTGTTCCTGAGAGTAGCAAGACTTAAGACCCCAAGAGGCCAAAGAACGCGTGGACTTTGAACACAGACCCTGAGCTCAAGCGAGGTCGCAGCTGCAGACACGGATTCTAAGTGCAGGCATGGACCTTGAGTGGGGACCCAGTGCAGAGGGGTGCAAGACTTTGGAAGCAGCACCCTGAGACTGTTAAAGGAGCTTCGGGCAGAGGAACAAGCAAGGGGACCACCAGGAGGCTTGACCCTGAGAACAACTAGACCTGAGACATCAGGAGCCCAAAGAGCACAGATAGACCATGGGTGTGAGGATAAAGCTGAGAGGGCGCTGGGCTAACAATGGCAAGCCAGAGACAAGAACCCCAGAAGAGAAAGATCAAGAAGAAATCTTTAATACTCAACAACTTTTACACAGAAAAAATCCAAACAGAGCAAACAGCAGAGGAGAACAAATAAGTAATTATATCCAAACCTTCCCCCCAAAATGAAAACTGGTCACAAGCTATTGAAGAGTTCAAATCTGAGATTATGAGAAAGATGATAGAGAACTCCAAAGAAAATAATAGTTTAAAAGGCAGAATTTTGCAATTAGAAAGTGAGGCTCAGAAATCAACTGAATTGATAAGCAAATTGAAGACCAGAAATGATCAGCTAGAGGCCTTGAAGAACCAAACAGACCAGATTCAAAAGGAAAACCAAAAATTATAGCCGAAAACCAGTCTCTAAAGGTTAGAATTGGGCAATTAGAAAAAGATGCCCCCAAATCAAAAGAATTAATAAGCAAATTGGAGACCAAAATCAAACAGCTGGAAAACAGGATAAACCAAATTGAAAAGGAAAATCAAGAAAACCAGTCTCTAAAGACAAGAATTGGGCAAGTAGAAGCCAATGACCTCTCAAGACAAGAACAAATAAAGCAAAGTCAAAAGACTGATAAAAATAGAAGGAAACATGAAATATCTCACTGAGAAATTGACACATCAAGAAAACAGGTCTAGAAGAGACAATTTGAGAATCATTGGTCTTCCTGAAAAAGCAGAAATTAATAGAAATTTGGACTCCATAATAAAAGAAATTATTCAGCAAAATTGCCCTGAAGTTCTACAACAAGAGGGCAATATAGACATTGAAAGGATCCATAGATCGTGTTATGTTGATAATAACAGATATTTTGGGGAAGCAGATAATTATTCCAGGGCCAGTAATCTCCAAGACACAGACACAGATTGACTGGCTTCAGTGAGAAGGGAGAGGGTTAGACACACCTGACTTTCAAACCCCTCCCCCCAAGCAGTTGAGGTTTCACTTGGAAAATGGAGACTGACTGAGGTACTTCTGGTAAGTTTCTGTTGAAGCTGAACTTCAATGATGTTCCCTTTATTTAAGTTATATTCCCCACAGGTCTGATAGAGGAATAAGTAGAAGCTAGTTATCTAAATGTTGAGGACTGAGATGGATCTGGTCTTCTTAAAACTGGCAGCTGAGAGGATTCAAGCTAGGTGATAATGAAGAAATGTGAGTATCCCCAAATAATTCTCAGGCACAGATATTGAAGGTAAAGCTTATATCAAGAAGGAAAAGGAAAAGCTAGAGGGGGTAGTTAAGGGTTTAGATAAGGAAAAGGAAACCCTGATCTGTTAGGTTGAAGCTGCCCTCCCCCCCCCCAAAGGAGGTGAAGGGCCTTTTGCTAAACTGGCTCTTTTGCTAATAGTGAATATTTCTAATCACTAAATCACTAAATAATTGTTGTATTGATGTTGGTAAGGAGCAACCCTACTAAGCAGGCTAACTCCTGAGTAGAAACCACAATGGCTTAGCCACAATGGCCACTCGGGTGAACCCCCCAAGTCAGAAGCAGTAAGCAATGATCCACTCACCTCAACACCCAGAAAGCAACTGTCTAAATGCTTCTCAACTGTCCCCTCACCCAAAGTTCTCCAGGGGGGGTCCCCTGGAATTCTGGGTGAGGCTGACCCTGTATTTTGCAGGGATTCCATGCTGCCATCCTCTACATAACAATCACCCTCTACACTAAACCCTGAAAAGACAACCCCCAGGAATATAATAGCCAAATTCAAGAGCTTCCAAGTAAAAGAAAAAAATATTACAAGAAGCCATAGAGACAATTCAGATATCAAGTAGCACCAATCAGGATCACACGGGATCTGGCAGCCTTGTGAAAATAGGTAATGGAGGGCACCAGGGATGTTACAATAAATCTAAATAATTGTGGGTACACACACTGTGTTGTAGGAGAGACTGAACCAGGATGGAAAGACCAGAGTTTACTGGATTATCACAAGAATGGCAGTTGGTCTTAACTGTCACCCAGCTTCCCCTAGGCCAGAGTCTAGAAACAAGCAGGCAAGGTAAAAGGGTTTAACTGGTTTAATTATGTTTAACTAAAAGGTGGGAAAGGGATTTCTATACTTAAAACCTAATGACAAAACCACAGGGCAAGGGGAGGACTTCTCTACACTAACTTAGTGACCTAAGCAGACAGGGCCAAGGGAGCAGTGCAGGAGTCACAGAGATGGCTGCATCAAACCTGGTTCCAGATTTGATCAACACAGCTAAAGGGCTGAGGGTGGCTTTGGGGCTCATGGTTATCTAAGGATGATCAGGATGCCAAAAGCATAGGTGGTCTAAGATATCCAAGAAGAAAGAGTGTGCTTGAGATGCTGTCCACCAGATCCCAAACTTCTCCTCTTCTTGGTGCTTCTTTGTTGGTCTTGTCCTCTTGTTGGAAATCACCACCACTCAGGATCCCAGGGAAATCAGGATGCAGGGTGTCCTTTACTCAGAGATCTCCCAGGGCTAACAACAGTTTTTGTCAACCCCTAATGGAGTCTCTCTCTCTGGGCACAAGGCACCTACTTCCTGCTCCTTCATTCCATCTTGGAATGCTCCAGCCTTCCTGCTAGGTTCACCCTTAATACTTAATTACTAACTAATCTTCCTCACAACAGCCTCCACACTACAAGACTGCTAGGCTTGGAATATGATATTCAGAAAGGCAAGAGAACTGGGTCTACAACCAAGGATCAACTACCCATCAAAATTGACTATATATTTCCAGGGAAAGTATGGGCATTTAAAAAGATAGAAGATTTCCAAGTATTTGCACAGAAAAGACCAGGACTAAATGGAAAGTTGATATCCAACCACAAAAAAAACAAGAGAAACATGAAAAGGTAAATAAGAAACAGAGGGGAAAGAAAGAAAACTCTTATTTTTAAATTTGCCTCTTTAAGGGCTTCAATAAGATCTAATTATTTGTATTCCTATATGGAGAAATGTTATGTGTAATTCTCTGTAGTGAACTCTATTCACTATTATAGTATCCACTATTATGATAATTAGAAGAATTATTCACAGGGAGAAGTTGGAGTACTAAATGGTGTAAGATGATATGGGGGTGGGAAAGAGGGGGGTGAATAGTACAGGACACCAAGAGAAACTTGAATGAATAAGAAAAATAGGATATTCTATTACACACAAAGAGGGCATGGGAAGGGGAGGGGATGAATACTATTATAAGAAGGAGAGAAAGAGAGCATTAAGAGGTAATATTTAAACCTTACTTTCAGTGGAATCAACCCTGAGAGGGAAGAGTACCTTTATCCATTGAGATATAGAACTCTATCTAACCCTACTGAGAAAGTCAGAAGGGATAAACCAAGGGGAGAAGAGGGGTGGGGAGGTAAAAAAAGGGAAGGGAGGAGAAGGGAGAGGGAATTCATTAGGCCTTAAATATAAAAAAGAGGGGAATAACAAGGGAGGGGGTAGAAAGGGTAGTAAATCAAGGGAGGGGACAAAGGTTGCTGGTTTAAAACAAATTACTGGTTTAAAAGGAAATAGCCTAAGAAGAAGGGGTACAACTAAGAGAGGATATAAAAATGTTGGGAATACACAACTGATAATTATAACTCTGAATGTGAATGGGATGATTGGTTATACTAAATTAAAAAGCTTTTGTACAAACAAAAACAAGGCAACCAAAATCAGAAGGGAAACAACAAATTGGGAAAAAAATCTTTATAACAAAAAATTCTGACAGGGGTCTAATTACTCAAATATACAAGGAGTTAAATCAATTGTATAAAAAATGAAGCCATTCCCCAATAGATAAATGGGCAAGGAACATGAATAGGCATTTTTCAGATAAAGAAATCAAAACTATCAATAAGCACATGAGAAAGTGCTCTAAATCTCTAATAATTAGAGAAAAGCAAATCAAAACAACGCTGAGGTATCACCTCACACCTAGAAGATTGGTTAAAATGATAGTAGGGAAGAGTAATGAATGTTGGAGGGGATGTGGCCAAATTGGGGCATTAATGCATTGCTGGTGGAGTTGTGAACTGATACAACCATTCTGGATGACAATTTGGAACTACACTAAAGGGCTATAAAAGATTGCCTGCCCTTTGATCCAGCCATACCATTGTTGGGTATGAACCCCAAAGAGATCATAGATAAATAGACTTGTATGACAATATTTATAGTTGTGGCCTTTGTGGTGACAAAAAAACTGGAAAACAAGAATATGCTCTTCTATTGGGGAATGGCTGAACAAACTGTGGTATATGCTGGTGATGGAATATTATTGTGCTGAAAGGAATAATAAACTGGAAGAATTCCATGTGAACTGGAAAGAACTCCAGGAATTGATGCAGAGTAAAAGGAGCAGAGCCAAAAGAACATTGTACACAGAGACCAATACACTGTGGTAAAATAGAATGTAATGGACTTCTGTATTAGCAGCAATGCAATGACCCAAGACGATTCTGAGGGATTTATGGAAAAGAATGCTACCCACATTCAGAGGAAGAACTACAGGAGAGGAAACACAGAAGAAAAGCAACTGCTTGAACTCATGGGTTGAGGCGGTCATGATTGGGGATGTAGACTCGAAACTACCATACCTATGAAACTATCAATAATTTGGAAATGTCTTGATCGATGACATCGATCAAACAATGGGGGGGGGGAGGTCAGGGGGTGAAGGGGAAAGTAAGAACATGAATCATGTAACCATAATAACTTTTCTAAAAAATAAAAATTATTTAAAAAATAATAAAAAAATAAAGGGTGATATCATAAACAAATTAGAGGAGCATGGGATAGTCTACTTGTTAGTTCTATGAATAAGGGAAGAATTTAAAATCAAGTGAGAAAAGAGTACTATAAAATGTAAAATGGATAATTCTGATTATATTAAGTTAAAAAAAGTTTTGTACAAGTAAAACAAATGCAAACAAGATTATAAGGAAAACAGAAAGCTGGGGAAAATTTTAATGCAAGTATCCTCAATAAAGGACTAATTTCTCAAATATATAGAGAAATATTTTGTGTATAAAATATGTCTTTCTCCAATGTTAAATGGTCAGAGGATATGAACAGGAAGTCTTCAGATGAAGATGAAGGCATTTATAGTCAAATAAAAAAATGCTCTAAATCACGTTTGACTAGAGAAATGCAAATTAAAGCAATTCTGATGTATTACCTCATACCTCATAGCCAACAGAAAAGAAAAATGATAAATGTTAGAAAGGACGTGGAAAACAGAGACACTAATGCATCGTTCGTGGAGTTGTGATCTCATCTAACCATTCTGGAGAGCAGTTGCATCTTTGGCTCAATTGTGCATACCCTTTGATCCAGCAATACCACTATGAGGTCTGTATCCTTAAAGAAAGTTTTTTTAAAGGGAAAAACACTTTTTGCAGCTCTTTATGTTGTGTCAAAGAATTAGAAATCAAGAAGTGGCCCATTAATTGAGGAATGGCTGAATGAGTTGTAGTATATAATTATGATGGAATGTTATTGTTCTATAAGAAATTATGAAGGAAATGATTTCAGAAAAATCTAGAAAGATTTGTATGAGCTGATGCAAAATGAAGTGAGAAGAATCAGGAGAACATTGTACATGGTGACAAGAATATTTCTTGATGCACAACTATGAATGATCTAGTTATCCTCAGCAATGCAGTCATCTAAGACAATCCCAGTGACTCATGATGAAAAATTACTTTTGTCCTCCGAGAAAGAACTGATGGAGTTTGAATGCAAACTGAAACATACTATATTTCTTCTTTCCTTCCTTTCTTCCTTCTTTCCTTCCTTCCTTCCTTCCTTCTCTCCTTTTCTTCCCCCCTCTTTCTTCTCTTTTGTTTCAGATCTCTTCCACAAAATAACTAATATGGAAAAACATTTTACATATTTGCACATGTAAACTATATTTTAGACTACTTATCATTTCAGGGAGAGGAGAAAGCAGGGAGGGAGTGAGGGAGTGAGAGTGGGAAGGGGGAAGAGAATTTGTGATTCAAAATTTTAAAGAAAATCAATACTAAAGATTATTTTACATGTACTTGGGAGAAAAGTATTATTATTTTAAAAAGGACTTTTGCATCATTCATGTTTTTTAAAATGTTTTTCAAATGGAATGAAAGTTGTAGACCATATAACTATTTTCCAAGGAACTGCCTAGCTAAAATTAGAGGGACTCATCATCTAGCTGGCTATAAGATAATGATCTTTTGAACCATATCAATTATTACCAACCACTAAGATGTTGAGGTGTCATAATCAACACCAAGGGAGGAAGTACCCACACAAAATCACATGCTTGGAGTAAATAACCTTTTTTTAAAATAATAGATAACACTTTCTTTGACACAAAACATTTACATAACCATTTTTCAAATTCTAAACAACTTTTTTTTTAAACCCTTAACTTCGGTGTATTGTCTCATAGGTGGAAGAGTGGTAAGGGTGGGCAATGGGGGGTCAAGTGACTTGCCCAGGGTCACACAGCTGGGAAGTGGCTGAGGCCAGATTTGAACCTAGGACCTCCTGTCTCTAGGCCTGACTCTCAATCCACTGAGCTACCCAGCTGCCCTCATAAACAACTTTTCTTCATATAGCAAGGACAACGATTCAGTTGAACATCTAATTCTTAAATAATTAAGGAGTAAAGTGGGTCAATGCTATGGATTAAATGATGAAGCAGATTAATATTTAATTCAATATGAGTCTAATCTTTTAGGTCAATTCCATACATTTAAATGAAGCAGAAGACTAGCTCCAAAGACAGCTTAATAACTTTACCTCTTTGAGAGTCATCTCCAAAATCTCAACTCACATACAGCTCAAAGGATCACATAGGTCATATATTTCAAGATACAAAAAAAATTGTATTGATTTTAAAACTCTAATTACAATAGAGTTCTGCAACAAAGTGTCCTTGGTATATGGTAATTATATAAGCACTTTCATCAATATGCATTATAGAAGAGTTGGACCTAGTTTAAAAGACTCATTTGCACTTTGTTTAGAGGTTTGTAGCTGCCTTTTCATCAGCTGGCTTATACATAGTTAGGGTCTTCTCCCCCATTTGGAAAGAGGCATTTGGGCTGTATCAAATAATTTTTGGTGAGATGGCACAATGTATTCCCAACCTAGGGTTGGGAAGAAAATTCAAATCTAGCCTCAGGATCTTACTAGCCATGTAATACTGGGAATGTTACTTAATATCTGTCTATATTAGTTTTTTTTCACCTGTAAAATGAGGATAATAATAGTATCTACCTCCAAGGGTTGTTGTAAGGATAAAATAAGATATTTGCAAGCATTAAAATAGTATGTAAATGCTAGTGTTGTTGTCATTATATTATTATTCTTTCCTATAACTTTTCTGTAAGTATGTGCAGATAGCTGTGGAGGAGTCAGTAGCAAGAGTCCAGAACTACTGGGATACCAGGGGGGAATAGGAGATTAGTATGCAGGAGCTTATAACAAAGAACAATACCTATCAGTCTAGCTTCATTAGGGATGGATCACAACTGAATTTAGGTTATTTAAGTGTCTTTCAGTGATGTAAAGCTAACATTTTGCATCAAAGATGAAGTGAGTGAAGTATACAGACTATTGTAGTCTTATACAAGACAGTGAGAAAACCTTTTATTCTGGTGGTTCTTTCTTGAATGTAAATTCTCTTTGACCTTCTAAAATATTTGCTTTGTTCAAGAGAATGCTCAGGGTGTGTTGCATTTATTACCATAACTAGAAAGGCAGGAAATCTGTGGATAGAATGGTATCCTATAGGATAGGAAATTTGACAAAAACACTGGCTTCTTCTCCACTTTCCCTCCTCTCTGCTTTGAGGTTACCTAAAGCCAGTTGATGAAAGCTAAGCTGGACTAGGCTCCTCAACCTGTGTCCCAGAATTAGCCAGCATCAGCTACTATCAAAATGGAGAGTTCAATTTTAACATAAAGTTCAAAGAAATAGTCTGGAAAAAGGAGGAAGCAATAAAAAATAACTTAATTATAAAAATCTACCACAGAGTCAGTGAAGGTCAAGACATAAATTCAGAATATAATAATGTGAAAACAGCTATAAAGAAAATCTTAAAGAAAAATGTTAATTAGACTCAAGCATAACAAAAATCCTTGAAGAGTTAAAGAAACAATAAGAACAGAAGAGGAAAAATTGAGAAAAGAAATGAGAATTTTGCAAGAAAATTATGAAGATAATTAATAGCTTATTAAAAGAGGTGCACGCACACACAGAATACTGAAGAAAATAACACCTTAAAAAACAGAATTTGCCTAATAGAAAAAGACACAAAGATCCACTGAAAAAAAGAATAGCAGTGAAGTAAAATAAGCTTTTTTAGAACTTAAAAAAATTATAATAAAATTCTTCTAGAAGAATGAAAGGTGAAGAATATCAAGGGAATCCATGAAAAAATGTGGAGGAAGGTAACCTGGTTTTAGCGGATCACAAACCATAATATAAAGGGTAATCATCAAAATGATCTGGTACTAGCTAAAAAATGGAGTAATGGGATCAGTAGATAGTAATTTCATATTTGATAAAACTAAAAGTCCAAGCTTTTGGGATAAGAACTCACTATCTGAGAAAAATTTCTGGGAAAACTAGAAATCATTATGGAATAAACTAGGTATAGACCAACATCTCACATAGTATAGCAATAAAATATTTCTTAAAAAAATACATGATTTACACACAAAAAGTGATACTCATAATTAAATTAGGGGAACAAGGGGATAATTTACATAAGAGATCTACAGATAAGGGAAAATTTTATGACCAAACCAGATAGAGAGCATTATAAGGAGCAAATTTTTGATTACATTAAAAAGTTTTTGCACAAACAAAACCAGTATTAGAAGGAAAATAGAAAACTGTGACAAAATTATAGCCAGTTTCTCTGATAAAGGCCACATTTCTGAAATATATTGAAAGCTATGTGAAATTTATAAGAATATGAATTTATCCCATCAATTGATAAATGGTTAAAGTGAAGTTTTCAGAAGAAATTAAAGCTATCTATAGTCTTATAAAATGCTGTAAATTATTTTTGATTAAGGAAGTTCAAATTAAAACCCCTATCAGAAATGGAAACACCTTCTAAATCTCTTATAATTAGAGAAATGCAAACAACTCTGAGGTACCACCTCACACCTAGCAGATTAGCTAACATGACAACAAAGGAAAATGATAAATATTGGAGGGGATGTGGCAAAATTGGGACGTTAATGCATTGCTGATGGAGTTGTGAATTGATCCAACCATTCTGGATGGCAATTTGGAACTATGCCCAGAGGGTTCTGCCCTTTGACCCAGTCATACCACTGCAGGATTTATACCCCAAAGAGATCATAGGGGAGAAGACTTGTACAAAAATATTTATAGCTGTGCTCTTTGTGGTGGCAAAAAATTGGAAAATGAGGGGATGCCCTTCAATTGGGGAATGGCTGAACAAACTGTGGTATCTGTTGGTGATGGAATACTATTGTGCTAAAAGGAATAATGAACTGGATGAATTCCATGTGAACTGGAATGACCTCCAGGAATTGATGCAGAGTGAAAGAAGCAGAACCAGGAGAACATTGTACACAGAGACTGACACACTATGGCACAATCGAGCGTAATGGACTTCTCTACTAGCAGCAATGCAAGGATCCAGAACAATTCTGAGGGACTTATGAGAAAGAACACTATTCACATCCAGAGAAAGAACTGTGGGAGTAGAAACACAGAAGAAAAACAACTACTTGAAAACATGGGTTGATGGGGATATGATTGGGGATGGAGACTCTAAACAATCACCTTGGTACAATTATCAATAATATGGAAATAGGTCTTGATCAGTTATATATGTAAAACTCAGTGGAATTGCATGTTGGCTAAGGGAGGAGGGTTGGAAAAGAGAACATGAATCATATAACTATGGGAAATATTCTTAACTTATTAATTAAAATTTTCAATTAGAAAATGGAAATAATTGAAAGAATGATGAAAAATAGATACATTCATAAACTGTTGAAGGAGATGTGAACTGGTCCAACTATCATGGAGAACAATTTGGAACTATGCCCAAAGGGCAAAACTGTGCATACACTTTGACCCAGCAATGCTGCCACTAGATCTAAACCCGAAAAAGATAAAAACAATGAAAATGGCCTACATGAACAAAATTATTTATAGTGCCTCTTTTTGTGGTGGCAAAGAATCAGAAATTAAGGGGATGAATGAACAAGTTATGGAATATGATTATGATGATGTACTAATATACTATAAGAAATGACAAGTGTATGGTTTCATAAAAAATACATGGCAATGGGGCAGCTGGGTAGCTCAGTGGAGTGAGAGTCAGGCCTAGAGACAGGAGGTCCTAGGTTCAAACCCGGCCTTAGCCACTTCCCAGCTGTGTGACCCTGGGCAAGTCACTTGACCCCCCATTGCCCACCCTTACCAATCTTCCACCTATGAGACAATACACCGAAGTACAAGGGTTTAAAAAAAAACTAGTTAAAAAAAATACATGGCAAGATCTCTATGAACTGATGCAAAGTGAAGTGAGAAGACCTGGGATATCATTATACAAACTAACAGCAATGTTGTAATGATCAACTTTGAAAAAACTTCACTACTCCAATTAATATAATGTTCAGAAATAATTCCAAAGGACTCATGATAAAAACAAATGTTATCTATCTCCAGAGAAATAAATGATGAACTTTGAGTGCATATTGAAATATAATTTTGCTCTTTTCTTTCTTTTTGCAATATGGCTAATGTGGAAATACATTTTGTCTGATTTCTCATGTATAATTAATTAGTGTCTCTTTGTTTGCATTCTCAGTAGGTAGAGGAGGAGTGGGAAGAAGGGAGAGAATTTTGAATTCAAAATTTAAAAGGAATATTAAAAATAAATAATATTTTAAAATAAAAATAATAACACCTAACTCCTAGGATTATTAAATGAAATAACATTTTTAATCCTTACCTTCTGTCTTAGAAATGATACTAAATATTTGTTCCAAGGCAGAAGAACAGTAAGAGCTAGGCCACTGGGATCAAGTGACTTGCCCAGGTCTCTATGTCTGAAGAAGTATCTGAGGTCAGATTTGAACCAGAGATCTCCCTTTCCAGGCCTGGCTCTCTATCCACTGAGACTCCTAGCTGCTCCCATGAGATATTTTTTTTGTAAAAACTCTTTGTAAACCTTACATCACCATATAAATGTCATTAGTAGTAATAGTATTAGTAATAGTATTATATTGCTTACTTTTATGTATAGGGAAACTGAAGTACAGAGAAGTACAGTGAATTTGCCTAATAGGGAACAACTAGAACAATAACATTACAGAGACTCACACTCAGATTTTCTGACTCTAGGTTCAATGCTATGTCCTAGACAAAATATAGCCTATTACTTCCAGAGAACAAATTAGGAACCTGTGGAAATTGAATTTCTTTCAGGTAAGGTGCTATCATATCTACAATATATTTGGATGCTGCCAGACTATTACTATAGAAACAATGCTTGCTGTTGCATGATCCCCAGTGGGACAAATATGTGAGGAAACAGCAAAATGATATAGCAAAAGTATTCCAGACTGAAAACTAAAGGCTGCCAAGAACAGTTCAGGTGTAAGAAAATCTGCAAAGATTCACTTGAGTACAACTTTTGATGAAAAAACAAGGTCATGGGATTCATAGAAAGAACAGGAATACATAGAACTATTTAGATCCCTGTAGTCACAGAACAGGAAGATGAAGAACGGACTATTTTTTTTAAATGAAGGTATCAGGCAGCATATAAGTCCAAATGTAAATGCTGCAAATGAGTTTACATTAAATGGTGATTCTAACTTTCTCTTGTTCCCCAGAGTATCCTTTCTCCGAAACCCTTGTCCCTTTACTTCCCTTTTTTATAATTCAGAATTCAATTTATGCTCAACCCCATGATTTTAAATATGTATGTTGACATTAGAGGGTGCCTGAGAGAGATCCAAGCTCTGTTGGTTAATCAAACAGCATTTAGTAAATGTCTACTGTGTGCTAAGGGTAGTTTGGGAGTGCAAATACAAAAATGAGACAATTGTAGTTTATATTATTCTTACATTATTCTGGGTAGATGCCACATGTTCACAGGTAAGTAAATGAAGGATATATAAAAAATAAATGCCAAATGTGGGAGGGGACAAGGAATCACATTAACAAGTGAGATTATCAAGAAAGACCTCTTGAAGGAGGCAGCACTTAAATTCAACTTCAATGAGAGGTATTAATTCTAAGATGTTAAAATGACAATGGAGAGCATTCCAGGCGTGGAAGGAAGAGAAAATAATGAGGAGTCAAATTTGCCTGGAATTCAGAGGGCATGAACAATGTGGAATGCACTTGAAAAGTGAGGCTGGAGTCATGTTGTAAAGGTATTAAAAGGATATCAGGTATAAAACCTATGGATTTTCCTCCATTCACATCCTTCATGACCTCTTTAGCATTTGAATGGTTTTAGATACCCCTTTTTCCTAAATACCCTTCCATCTCAGGTTTTCATGACTTTTCTCACTTCTCCTCCTGTCTTTCTGACTATTCCTTCTCTTTATTCATTGCTATATGACCAACCTTAACCTTTCTTCTAAGTGGACATATCCCAAGATTCTCTTCTCTTTTTTCTCAATATTCTCTCTCTGGATTGCATAAACAACTCCTGGGGCAGTGATGGCAAACCTTTTAGAGACTGCATGCCATGCCCCACACACCCACCAAGTGATGGGTGTGCCCTTCCCCCCTTACCCCATACAGGGGAAGAAGAAATCGCTCCCACTGGGCTGCTGGGTGTAGGGGCAAGTGAAGTGAGGGATGTCCTCAACAAGTGTAGAGAGGGGGAAGGGAGTTGCCCTAGTGCTCTGCTTCCCTCTAGCTTTGCCACTTGTGAATTGCTAACCTTACCCACTGTGAGCTACTAGCTCTATGCTGGGCAGAGAGGCAGGTGATGTGAAAAAAATGTCATCAGACACAGGGGAGAGGATAAAGGGAGAAGCTCTGCCAGAGTACCTCTGCGTTTCTAGTAACAAATTCTGGGTGGGGGAATGTGGCACATGTGCCCACAAAGAGCATTCTGCAAGCCATCTTTGGCATCCATGCCATAGGTTCAACATCACTGTCCTAGGGATTCAATGATTATTTCTACACAGAGTACTTCCAGATTTACAGATCCAACCATATTCTCTATTCCAGGTTCTAAACATGCACCACTGATAGCCTTTTGGATATTTTGAACTGGATTTTCTATGAGTATCTTAAATGCAATATTTCAAAAATAAAACTCTTCTTTCAACAACTGAAACTCACTCCTCTGTCCAACTTTCCTATTTTTATCAAAGACACTAATGGCTTTCTAATTCCAAGTTCATAACCTTGGAGTCATCTTTGACTGTCCCTCACCCCATATATCTAACCATTTGCCCAAGTCAGCTTGATTTGGTTTCAACATATCTCACACCAATCCCTATTTTCACTTGTGCAGTCACCATTCCCATTTGTGGTCTCATCATCTTTTATTTAGACTACTTCAACAAGCTACTAATTGTTTTCTCTTCCTCAGATCTCTTCCTTTTCTAATCCATCCTCCACTCAATTAAAGTAAACTGAGGAACAAAGTTCCAAGATTGTTCAGTTTACTGATATATCTAGCAATTATCAATAAAATGATTCTCTTGGCTCCTCAGTCAGTCAAAAACCCATGAAGTGGGGCTTACTAACCTTCATATAGTTTGGGGAAGTACAAAAGAACAAAGAATAGGAAGCATCATAGATGGAAAACAACATCATTGGATACAAAATATGAAGTATTATAAATGAGGAAAATTAATATGATTGGATGAAAGTCTTGACTAGAGGGCTAGCAACAATCTCTCCTTCTATCTTGTTGCTGTGAAAGCTCACCAGTGGTTTCTATGTGCATGGCTAGTTAGTGTCATTGCAGTGATAACAGACCAGACTTTCTTGAAGTACTGTCAGTGTCACAGAGATAACTAGATTCCCACCTGCATCTTTCAAGACTTGTTAGTAAGGTAGCAGATCTTCCTTAGTTATACATGAGTATTCAAGGCTCATTACAAAGATAACAGTTCTCTCTCAATTGTGCATGGGCAGTAAGATGTATAGGGGAAAATGTTTCTTTGAATTTAGGTGAATTATGGAATAATTTGGCTCAGAGAGGAAAAACTGAACTCCTAAGCTTAACTCAGAGACAAAGAATAAATGGTTTAGGCAATTGCAAAATAGAATCAATTTTGGAATAGACTAAATCAATATTTGATTTTCTCACATCAAATTGATATTCATAAAGCACAAGTTAAAAAATTGGTTAATCCCCTTCTCAATAAATTCTATTGGCTTCCTATTGCCTCTAGGACCAAATACAAAATACCCTGCTTAGCATTTAGATCTATTTACAGCATACCTATCATCTATCTTTTTTAGCTTTAATATACTGACTTTTTTTATGCTGTGTGGTCTTTCTATATCCAAGATGTCAAACTCAAATAGAAATCAGGGCCACTCCACCATACATAATGATACCTGCAGGCCACATATTGCCTTAGAAAACCATACACAGTTACATAATTCTTTTTAAAGATTAACACACCAAGAATATTATTGTGCTGAAAGAAATAATGAACTAGAGGAATCCCATGTGAACTGGAAAGACCTCTAGGAACTGATGCAGAGTGAAAGGAGCAGAACCAGGAGAACATTATACACAGAGATGGATAAGCTATGGCACAATCTAATGTAATGGACTTTTCTGCCAGTAGCAATGCAATGACCCACAACAACCTAGAGGAACTTGGGAGAAAGAATGTTATCCATAATCCAGAGAAAGAACTCTGGGAGCAGAAATGCATTAGAAAAATATATGACCGACCATATAGTGTGATAGGGATCTGATTAGGGTTTTGATGTTAAAAGATCACTCTACTGCAAATATGAATATCATGGAATTAGGTTTTCAACAATGATGCATGTATAACCCAATGGAACTGCTTATCAGCTTTGGAAGGGGGGAAAAGAAAGCGGGGGGTTGGGGGGAATCATGAATCATGTAACCATGGAAAAATATTCTAAATAAAATTTTTTTAAAAAGAAAAAAACAAAGATTAACACACCAACATATTAAAATCTGATAGGAAATACAATTTTATCTGGTTCTAGTCACACTCCAAAGGTTGTGGACCACACATGGCCAATGAGTCTTATTTTTCACTATTAAATTCTAGACAAACGCTTCCATTTCTCACATATGACATCCCACCACCTTTCTTTTGCACAGGCTGTGCATTCCTCCTGGGGGAAGGGGAGGGGGAGAAAGGAGAGAGAGGAAGGGGAGGAAGAGACTTTTTTAATGACATTTTACAATTTACAAAGTAGATACTTTTTTGTTTACAACAACATGATTCAGTGGAAAAGAATCCTTGTTCTGCCACTTACTACTTGTTTGCTGTTAAACAAGACATTTTCTTTCTCTGGAACTCAGTTTCCTCACATGTAAAATAAGATGTTTCCACTAGATGGAAGAAAGAAAATTTAATAAAGGAGTTGACCACTGAAGTTCCAGGAAACAATTGTGGAATGTAAGGAAACCTCAACTATAATAATGCAACTAAAATTCACCTGAATGTATTAGGTAACAATATAATTGACCAAAAATTCCCCCCCATCTCAATTTTCCCTTAAAACAAAGTGAAACAGATCAAGGGAAAAACAGATTGATTGGGTCAGAGAAGGAGTCAGATGCTCAGAAGAACTCAGCTCCTGATATGAAGAGTACACCATATGGATCTAGGATAGGGGAAGCCTCTAAAGGTCTAGAGGACCCGAAAGAGCAAGAAGAAGTATTGGTCTAGGAAGTTGCTAAATATAGCGTGTGGTGTGGTGTGGTGTGTCTGTGTGTGTGATGCTGATGATTGGAGAGGAAAGAGGGTACCAGGAAAGAGACTATGCCTTATGATTAGACACATGGAGTGTTATAAGAAGGCATTATGTATAGTGGAGAGTCTTGTATTTGGAGTCAGAAGATATGTTCAAATTGTGGATCCAATATTCACGTTTCTTGTATAACTTTAGGCAAGTCACTTAACTCTCAGGTCTCTGTTTTCTCGTAATTAAAATGAGAAAGTTGGACTAGATGACATCTATAGTCTCTTTCAGTTTTATACATATAACCATAATGCCCTTCCCCCCCCCACTAGGCATTGAGACATTGGAAACTCTCAGACTACAGACTCTAAAGTGGTAGTCTTTATTTTTTTCTCCTTTTGGCCTCCCTCCTGGGGTTCTGCATTTTCCTTCTAGACACAGAGAAATTTGTTTGCTTTTCTTTGTTTTGAACGTTTACTTAGTAGTGTTAACTACCAACAATCACTTACTGAGAGTTCTTTTGGAAGGAAGCAATTGATAGGGAGGATTGCTAGAGAAGATTGAGGTGTCCTGCCAGAGCACTGTTTCTGGTTGGGAGGTTGGAACTAAGAATTAAAAAGAATTAGAGATTCTTTTGTTATAGCTTCATACAGTAGAGAAATGATGTTAATGCTAGAAAAACTGTCTAGGCAATTAGTGAGTAGTAAGAGGGTGATGGTGGCAGGAATACCTAAACAACCCTGCCCCTCATTACTTCTACAAAAGAAAGAAGAGGAAGGAATGCATCACTAAGTAAATGTGATAATCTCCATAGAAAATGATTGGATTTTAATTTCTGTAATTCTTGAGGATTGATAAAATTTATAGATTGTATTCAGTAAATTTAAGAAGGGTTAAATTTAATTTTAGTTTAATATAATTTAGTCAATTTAGTTTTGAGCTCTATGGGATGATGGAATCAAGTTGATTTAGAAGTTTTATATTAAGAAGAGAAAAAAAAAGAAAATGTTCTCTTCCCTAAAATATATCCCATATATTTCATTTATAGTCATGAATTGTCTGCCCATAATTCAACCTCAAATGGGAGTCCCTATAATAAACTGTTTTGTTGGCTTATTCAGGAAACTGGTTGAGGCATGTTCCAATTTGATGAGATTTATGTTCTGTGTTGCCAGGTGACCTTAGCATCTTGTTCTCTTTCTCTGGTTGATGTGAATTAAGAGTTATTACACAGGGCAATGGAAACTTTCTAAAGCTTTTCATCTTTTTTTATATGTATAAAGTTCTTTTTAGACAAGCTTGATAAAGAAAAATATCTGGTTTTAATTTTAGATTTTTAGTTGTGTTAATTCTAAAATAGTGATTTGAGATCATATAGGTGGTTTGAAGAAAATGTCATAGTGTCTCATAAACTTTCTCTAGACAGGTAACTATAAATTTGCTTCATTCTTTTCTAAACTCTTATCAGCAAAAGAAGATATTGATGAAATCCTCCAATACTCCAATAAACTAGAAAATATAAGTTCCTGGAGCTTCAGGTTTAGGTTCTCAGTATTGATTAATAAGCCAACCCCAGTGTGGTAGGGTCTGTTAAATAAGTCTAAGCTACATCTATAAATTACTACCTCTCTAAGATTCAGTGATTTGAGGAGAGTTTTGCAGTTATTTACTAGGACTCACTGAGAGTTGTATTATTATTCTTTTTCCTATTATGTATTATTACATTTAAATATAGACATATGTACATATTTTGTGTGTGGCCATATTAAGGAAATTGCCTAATATTAGCTTATTCAAAACTAATAGGTGGAAAAAGCCCCACTAATGAGTTAATTTGAATTTACACATAGAAGTTCAAATTAGTTATCTAGGCAGGTTAGGTTTATAGATACATCCTTTCAGACACCTTGACAGATGAGGAAAAAGTCCTTTGCTGGACCATTAAGCAAAAGGGCAATGAAAATGACAAGAAGCAACACCTTCCCAATATAGAAGATAATTAAAGTACTTAACATCATAATCAATGTCATAAACAATTAAATATGTATGACTCTGCTAGGGAGCAATCATCATTTTCCTTGGACTTTAGGAATAATAAGAGTTGCAATTTAATTGAACTTTTGTTTCAGGGGAAAACAAAATAGGTATTACTGTCTTTATTGCCAGTCACTCAAAAAATAGAGGAAAGAATGTTGCATTTGGAGTCAAAGAATCCAAACTTTGCCACATACTACCTGTATGATCTTAGGCAAGTCATTTAACTTCCCAAAGTCTCAATTTTGTAAAATTAGAAGTTTGAACCATGTTACTCTAAGCTTCCTTCTAACTACCCTATGATCCTATGAAATTGCATTATAACTCTTTGACTCTATACTAATTATGTTTGGGCAACTAAACTAAAAATAAATATGTTTTAATTTATATAATAATGAAATATCCAGCCAAACCAAGAAGCATTTATTAAGCACTTTCCAGGTGACAAGTGCTAGGGATAAGAAGTCAGATGTCAGAAATCTAGTTCTCACCTTGAAAGAGCTTATATTCTACTTGAATGGGAATTCTTAAAGAGTTAAGGGTTGGGCAGCTGTGGAGTGAGAGTCAGGCCTAGAGACAGGAGGTCCTAGGTTCAAACCCGGCCTCAGCCACTTCCCAGCTGTGTGGCCCTGGGCAAGTCACTTGACCCTCATTGCCCACCCTTACCACTCTTCCACCTATGAGACAATACACCGAAAAGTACAAGGGTTTAAAAAAAAAAAGAGTTAAGGGTTGTTGTGGGTCCTGTTCCCCACTCTTGTGCAGTTTGTGATATTGTAGGATGATAAAACATACAAGCATAGATAACTTAAATAGGTGTCTTATCAGTTTCTCAACTTTTTTGTGTTGTGGACCCCTCTGGCAAAATGATGAAGCTTATAGACCTCTTATCGAAGTAATTGTTTTAAATGCATAAAATAAAACATTATAGGATTATAAAGGAAACCAATTATATTGAAATACAATAACCAAAGTATTTTTAAAACCAGGCACAGACCCCAAAAGTAGACTGGGTCTTCTAGGATATAGGCAAGTATAGAGTGAGTATAATGAATTGAATAGAATGATGCTGAGACTAGAGGGAGAAAGTTTAAAATTAGAAAGTAGGGGAAATATTTCTTGTGAGATATTAGAAAGAAATCAATTTAATTCTACTCAATAAGCATTTAATTGTCTACTGGGTGAAGCATAACATGTTAGGTACTGAGGAAGATTAAGAGTGTAGATAAGATGCAATTCTTATAAAATGTCATTATGCATAAATTATTATAAGGCACAAAAGAAAATCTATGTGAGGCTTGAAGATGGAATGGTATTGACTGAAGGGATCAGAAAGTACTTCCTGTAGAAGGCAGAATGTGAATTGGATTTTTTAGGAAAGATGATCCTAGGAGGTATTATTATTGAAGCCATTTTATAATTAAGGAATCAGAGGCAGAGGTCAACTGGCTTGCCCAGAGTCATTTAGCCAAAAAGTTCCTGAGGTCACATTTGAATTCAGATCTTCTAAATTCTAAGTCTGGAGGTCTTTGCACTGTGCTACCTATTTATCCTGAAATATTAATAATGCAGGTTAAACTCAAAAGTGTGTTCTATTTGCATTTTTTCAGAGTTGTTAGATAGATATTTAGCAGCACAGCCCTAAATCTAGACCTGTGACTTCATTAGCGTATGGCATTCCAGTGAGAAATTCCATTTCTACCATTGCTGTTAACAATATTCTCCTGGTCCCCCTCACTTCACTTTGCTTCAGTTCGTGTAAGTCTTCTCAGTCTTTCTAAAACCATTTTCCTCATCATTTCTTATAACAAAATAGTATTCCATCACAATCATTATATAATAACTTGTTTAGCCATTCTCCTGCTAATGGACTACAAACACGTTGTGGGTGTTGTTTAGTCTAGAATATTCAGTCTCCCAATCCTGTTTTGAAATTTGCTGGTTTAGTTAGACTAAACCACCTATACCTAAATAAAAAAGCAATGTATATGTTTGGGTGGGAGGGTAATGTATATTAAGAAATGTTAGACTAACAATAAAATGATTTGGGTATATCATCCAATTCCTTAATACACATAAATCATTAATTGTGAAACATTTGATAGTTCCTTTCAGTGAGTGATCTCTATTTGGAAAATTAATACAAAATTACCTGGACTTTTTTATACCTAAAATTCTTTTCTACTTGTTTTGTTTTGATCTAGTGATTTTATCCATATTGGGAACTCCCAGTGCGACAACTTATTCCACCAATGTATGTTTCGCTTCCATCTATAACTTAGTGTTAGAATGTTGCCCAGGTCACTGAGAGTCATATAATGAGTATGTATTCGTCTCCTTGCTTGAACCCACATCTTCCTTACTCATGCCATTTTAGATATTTTACAAGAAATATAATTTTTATTTTGTTTTCTTTCCTCTAATATTTAGACCAAGAATAGAACCCAAGGAAATGTTGCATAATGTGTCATTTTACTATTTTAAGCTGGACCATTTGA
The DNA here is from genome assembly GCF_016433145.1 of Gracilinanus agilis. NCBI lineage: Eukaryota > Metazoa > Chordata > Mammalia > Didelphimorphia > Didelphidae > Gracilinanus > Gracilinanus agilis. The sequence goes on along the minus strand of NC_058132.1, from coordinate 387,698,651 downwards.
CTTCTACCTTTTTGCAAGTATAGAGGGATGTATATTCCTCTTTATTTTATTCTATTACAAAGGATTTTAATTGCGTTATATCAATATCAGATTATGCAATGATTTTGAACAGAACTGGCAAGTCAGGTCACAACAATGGCTAATTATCTGAAATAAATAGTCTGACATTTTCTACTGAACTGACCATTTTGCATTACAGAGCTGGATAGATTGGCTGCTTGTTTTAGCATCATGTTCATTGCTATAGAGTCTTGGGGATATGAAATGATAGGAAGGACTTTTAATTTTTATTTAAAAACCCCGAGTTCAAAATCTGACTTCAAAACTTACTCACTTTACAACCACAGATAAATTTAAATTATATAAACCTCAGCTTCCTCAACTGCAAGATGGAAATAATAGTTGTACTACCAACCTTCCCACCCTGTAAGATAATGGAAAGAATACCAGCCTAGTAAATGAAAATGACTTGGGTCTATATGCTACCTTAGACTCCTATTATCATTATATAGTGGTGCATAGGAGTCCAGGGAGAACTAGTACCTCTGGTGCAAGGGCTTGTCAAGCCTTTTCCAGAATTGCTCATCTATCTTTGGTGTCCACCTTTCTCCTGGCTCTCACCTGTAGCTCCAAGAAGGTCACATCCTGGTAAAATGGTTTTGGCAGACAGGCTAAACTAGGTTGAGAGTAAACAACAGACCTCAAAACCTTTGGGGTATTAGGGAGATGTTTCCCTGTGTTGAATGGTCAGAGGAAAACAATTGGTCCAATGGTTGTGAAGGCAGCTAAAGCAGCCACTATGGAGTGTCTATAGCAGTGGTTCCCAAACTTTTTTGGCCTACTGCCCCCTTTTCAGAAAAAAAAATATTACTTAGCCCCTTGGAAAGTATTATTTTTAAAATTTTAATAGCAATTAATAGGAAAGATAAATGTTACCTGTGACCATCACTGCCTTCCTAGATTGCTGCAGCATCCACCAGGGGGCAATAGTGCCCATTTTGGGAATCACTGGTCTTGTGCTTGTTGTGACAACAAAGAAGCAAAGGACATGTACTGCATCTTGGGCTATTGCCACTTGTCCTGACTTTTGTCTTGTCACTGGACTTCAATGACTCTGTCAAAAAGGTAAAGACTGACAACTTTGCCAACCTGCCTCACTTAAATTCAATTCATCCATACGTCAAGATATTACCATGATTCCATTGGTTCTCTTTGAAAGGAAGAGTGAACAACAACTAGTCTTGTGACTTTAAATTGTTCCATACTCAGGTTTCACATGATAGTTACATCTCTAAAAAAAAAAATGAACTACTTAATCCATAACCCAACCACTCTGTGCGGAGAAGTAAGATGGACAGTCAATGTAAGACCTGTTATCTAAGGTCATGTAATTTTTAGATTCATTGCTGTTATTTTAACCCCTTTTATGATAAAAGCCTGGAGTGTTTGTTCTCTGCACATTTCAATCTCTTTCATTTTAGGCTACTAATAATATGATGACTTGAGGGGTGAGGGGATCTGAAAGGAAATAAAATGAATATTGCCAGGAGCAACAGCTTTGCAATAAAAAGAAAGACTTTGGAGTTCATAAATACATTGTAACATGATGTACGGGATTCCTTGAGTCCAAGTCAAGGTTACATCTGTTTGATGCCAAAATATCTCCGCAAAAAGCTAAAACTTTAGTCAATCAGCTCTGTACTAAATACCTGGGTACTTGAAACAGTGACTTATCCAAATGTGTAGGTATGTGCAAATATATGCATAGGAATGTGTGTATACATACACATATTCATATAATACTTCAGTGTTAACTAAGTAAATGCCAAGTGTATCATGAACTATATAGTAATATCCCAATTAAAGTCCTTAATTAGTTTCCCTGAAAAACAACTTCAAGGCAAACAACATTACAGGAGGCAGTTCATAGCTACAGAGTTATATAGATGGTACCTTCCCAGAGGTCCAAAGTCTGATCTATTAAAGTATAATTTCGGTACAGAGATTCCTGGTATGCTTCTTCCCTTCACACAATTTTCCTCTTTACACCACTTCCATCCATTCAAGGGCCTTATTCCTTTTGGATTTTCACTTAACATTTCTAAATAGGTGAGAAAATGAGAGAGGGAAGGCTGGGAATGGTAAGCTTCTGAAATAAGGGAGAGAGTATTGGAGTTGGATTCTTGAAGTCTCATCATCTTCTTCCAACATTCTCAATCCCCATATCTTTAGCCTTTCTTGCTCTCTTTATCTGGAATTCACTGAGTCCTGGTACTACTATAGTCCAGAGGGAGAAAGCCTTATCTTGGTCAGTGGTCATTTGCTATTGACCAGACTCACTTCTCTCCAGCAATCATAAGACTCCCTACCATGACATCCAATATTATGATGAGGATTTGGAAGTTCTAAAGTGGCCTTTTGTTATAGCATAGGATATATAATTATGAGAGGCAGCAGGGACGAGTGGTCCAAGACCAGAAAGAACTCTTTTCAAGTACTGCAGATGTGACTCTGGATAAGTAATTTTACTGTTCAGCACTCCCAGGCAACTAACACCACAAATTGCAGAGCTTATAGATGACCCGTATTGGCATTTTGTCTGTCTCACTCTACCATAAAAATGCATTATAGTAAACTAATACTGGCTGGGAGCAATTTTATTTAACCTATGTCTAAAGTGAATAGGTTACAATTGGAACATCTGTTGCCTTTTTTATTCATTTTCACAACATTAAAACATCCTAATGAAAAATAGAAGATGGAGTCATTTAACCAAGTGTTTTGTCTACAGGATATCAAACATCAGACAAACTTAATTATGTGATTTTTGTGGAGTAAAGGTGACAAAACCTATGGTGACCATGAGGTGCTAGGAATTCAATAAGGGAGTGTGGACTACCATTTGAAACAATCAGGCAACATTTTATGGAGTGTAATATATGGATGGAGATGTCAATAACTGGCCAAGATATAAGTAACAATATACATAAAGACATGGATAACAGAAAGAATAGAATATATTTGTTGGAAAGTGACTGCTCTACTATAGCTGGATAATAAAGAGGAGTAGTGCAGGATAAAGTAAGAACCTCTATCCCACCCACCCAACACAAACACACTGGTTGCAAATTAGTATTTTGAAGTTTTTGAATGCAAGTATTTGGCCTTACTCTGAATAAATCAAAACCCACTGACACCATTTGTGCAGGTTTATTACTTCCCCAAATTGTGGCCCCAGACACAGGGCCAGTCATCACTCTTATTAAGAACATTGTTATTCTACATACTTGATTCATCCTTGGCTCTTTCCTTAGACACTTTATTATTACTTACATGCATTTTTTATTTTAAACAAGCCTGAAACATAAATTACAAATTTCAAAGTATATGATTAAGTTAAACAAGAACTAATTTATAAAATCAGAAGCCTCAATATGAAGAAATTCACAACCTACCTTTAAAAAACCATTGCAATTACTCAGACAAAAAGTGGTGCAATGTTCTATTTGCTTAGACTATGAAGCTTAGGCACTGTCTTTGCTCACCTATTTTCGTAGGTGTTTGTAGACTTAGATAGATTGGAGGAAATAGATTACAAGTTGCTAAGAATAGGGTCTATTCATGACTATCTCTGTCCTAGAAACCAATGCACCGCTTTGCATATACTTTGGTTAGATGCAATAGAAAATAAATTGTGAAGTTGATAAACTGAATAAATAATTTCTTGTAGCTAAAGAAATTTGACCTGAAAAGCACTGATACAATGAAAAAAATGGTAATTTTTAATGGTAGGAACTATGACTTTTAACAGGCATACACTTGCTTAATTCTAGCATTCGATATGACACAAGCTGGCCCATAAACCTGTTAATTACTACTTTATGATAAGTAGGAATATCTATTGGGAGACATATCCCGATGAGCTCATTGGTTTAATTAACAGTTTTGAATGGACCAGTCAATTCAGCTTTATGATTAGTCAATTCAGCCCAACGATTAATTATTTTAAGCTGTCCCTAAAGAGGTGGATTCAATTGAATGACTAGACTGACTTTATTCTTTTTTCTTCCTTTTTGATTTTTTTTCTTTTCTTTCTTGGTAATTGAGTTGATGGATTGTTTGGATTAAGCAATTGTTTCAGCACCACTTAGACACAAACCTTGTCTATACCTGGGAGCCAAGAGCTGTAATTCAGTTCATTTGGAAGTTGATTCATTTTTTCAGAATCTAATCTGAAAGATATAGCTAGTGACAATGTTTTCCTTCACACATTTCTTGAGTTAACAGTTATCGTTATCTATTCCTGTTAGGGACTATATGTGTATATATGGAGTATGCATATATGTGTATGTATAAACACATAAATGTATGCACAAACATATATGTGCCCGAGTATGGTGCATGCATGTGACATATACATATATCATAAACACATTGTCATAAATATATTTAAACATTTTAGTCAGTTTTTCAATCTGAAAAAGGCATATTTGTTGTCTCCTTATTTTTATCAGTCACAATTCTCCTTCATGAGAGACTATGGGGTATAATGTACATCGTTAGGACATTCAGTGCCCATGATCAGGAAGACATTGTCTCTGACATGTTAATTGTGTGATCTTGGACAAGTTACTTCTCCAAGCCCCAGACAACTCTATTAAAGTATAAGTCACAAAGGAGTTGCTTATCTACATCAGTGAAGGGACTTTTCACACTTCAAATTTCCTATACCAATGAAATGATGGTTAGAACAAAGACAATACCTCCTATTCTACAATTAAACTTAATTAAATTTTATCTTTTAAAGTAAGGGAAATTTAGAGAGTCGGTCAGTACACACACACACACACACACACACACACACACACACACACACATACACACATATACATACTCGCTCCATATACACATTAATACATATTCACATACATATGCATCCATATATGTATTCAGTATATATACACATATTTATATAGCTATATATGTATGTATATCTATCTATATAGATATAGATATATATGTATAAAAATTCAGATCATGTTTCTGGTCATTATACCTTGGGAGAAACTTACTGTGCAAAGGTCAGTCTTACAATGTTTCCTCGGTTCCATTTCTACCTGTCCTTCAGTTCTGTATCCTTCAGTGAAAATTGCATTATTTTTAAGTTGAAGGTTGCTCTCGGGCAGGCAGGCAGGCTCTTCACCCACCCCTATTTGAAACAGATAATGGATTCCGCACAGGTTTCAGACTGGCCAAGGTCATTGCACATATAAGCTTCAAGGAATGAGTCAGTGTAAATATCCAAATTGCAGTTGTGGCCAAACTCAGGTGACGACAGGCATTGTTGATGAGTGCCCTCTTGTCTAGGCTTGACAGTGGCCTGATGACACCAAACAAATCAAATGAAGAGAAGTCACTGTCTGGGAAGGTTATATCTTCACTAGAAGTAGAACAGTGAGAGAGGCTCACATCCAGACATGTCAATTTCTGGACCCCTGTGTTTCTCCAAACAACAAGATATTAGCCCGATTTTGCTTGCCAAGTATGAATTGTGTCCATTTGTTTGGGAAAATAAATGAAAAATTAAAACCAGAGACATTTTCTCTAAGGCAGGAAAAATAACTAGATGCAATGTTTTGGCCTTTTTCCCAGCTAAAGAGTGGCTCTTTACATTGACTAAGAAAATCTTGATAGGAAGAGTTAGTAACAAGATGGGATAGCTTGTCCTCTTTTGAAGGACAAATAGAGTATCTTTCATTAAAAACAGTCACATTGTAGGAGCAAGTGAAAATCCTTCAGAGTTGCCAGTGGAGGAAGGCAACTTCAAGAAAAAGCAAGTATCTAAAATATTGGTTAAAAAGAATTTACCCTTAAAATAAACAGAATGTTTGGCCAAAATGTTGCAAGTATAAGGTTCTTGGCATTGAACTAGAGTTTAAATCTAAGTGATAATACATGCAAGCAAAGGTCATTGTCAAAAGTAATTGGGGGAGGTGGCATGTAAAAAACTTTATTTTGCCAAATCTGTTTTTATTTTCAATATAGATTATAAGAAAGAATTAGATCCTGAAGAATTTGTTACTAAAGTAGTGTTCTAAGACCTACTGTCAAACATTAGAAGTAACACAGTGGTGATAATGGGGGAACAATCAATAAGACAAAACTGTAGTCCATTTAGAGATTAAAGAGAAATGTGTCCTCCAATGGTAGTGATAGTGTGTTATTGAAAATTTTTAATCACAAAATGATCTGAAATGGGAAAAATACATCTGATTAATCTGTTCCTCTAAGACAGATAATGAGACAAAAGGAGGACAAAATGAGATAAGATGACTGTAAAGATTTTTGACTAAGTAAATTTGTGGAAGATCAAGATGCCTATTTGGTCAGCAACATGGCTAAGTGGACTGAGAGATGGAAGGTTCTGGGTTCAAATCTTACCTCAGACCCTTTCTAACTGTGTGACACTGGGCAAGGTACTTAACTCCTATTGCCCAGCCCTTACTGCTCTCCTGTCTTAGGACCAATATAATCAATACACAAGATTGATTCTAAGACAAAAGGTAAGAGGCTGTTTTTTTTTTAATTGCCTATAGAAACTAATAGGGAATCTACTTAGGGAAATTTTATTGAATTGCAAAAAAGAAAAGAAAAAAGTGAGAGGATTGAATGGAGTATGGAAATCAGTGTTGAGGACCACTGCTACATTTGGGAATATTCAGAAAAGACCTTTTACCTAGAGAGTACTATGAACTAGATAGAACATTGGATTTGGAATCCCTAGCTGAACTAGATTCTGTTTGTGTTATCTTGGGCAAACAATTTGGGCCTCAGTTTTTTCACCTGTAAACTAAGAGAACTGAACAAGAAGATCTCTAAGGTCCCTTCCACCTCCCAATTCTACTCTGATCTTTTTGCCATGCATGGTCCACTGTGGTACATTCCTTATCTTTCAGAAATACACACCTTTCACTTTTCTACTTTAAACATATTTCAAATGCTTAAAAATGTAATTTGATGATTTAAGAGAATAGAAAGGCAGGCAACTTGACAAGGCATCTATGAAAAACAGGTTCAAGGAGTGAATTTATTAATTTATTTAGTGAACAAAATATAGATGGTAGAACCATGTGGATAGACTATTTTGCCTGGGCATCTTGTTATAAATATTAGTAAAAGTCACACTAATTTTTGTAGAGATTTTTCTCTGTGCTGAGTTTGCCTTTTATATGAGAGTGAATTTTTACAGCACAAAGTCAACTGAATGCCTACAGCAAGAATAGGTAAAATGTTGAAACAATGGCTTAAATCTATTGATTTGGCAAGCAAAAAATAACATTAACAACATTTGTACATTTAAAAATCAAATTTCATTGATTCATTGGTTATAAGTAACAATGAGGAATTAGGATGCACAAGTAGGGCAACAGTGACTTTCCTGGTATGCAGTTTAGGAGGAGAGAATGAAGGTGTCACCATCTTATACCTCAGAAATAATTTTAATTGTCCTACTATATCACATGAGGCCCTCCTACTCCTAGCTTAGGGTAAAACAAAGCTTTAGGAATTTGTTTCTTCTCTTTAGCACAGCAAGAGAAAAAAACCCCACCTGGGTTTGAGATTCAGGTTAACTTTACATCACTCCTTATCACCCAAACCCAGACCTGTAACTTCTGTGCCATTCATCACTACTACTACCTCTTACAGACTCTATCTTTTCTCCTAATAGTACCCTGGGTTAAGGTACTAAGAAAAGGGAAGCAGTTAAACACCTTTAAGCTATATTTATGAATGTTTCCTTTTCTCAGTTGATAAGAATTTCCAGCTTTGTAAATCAGGGCTCTAAACCCAATAGGATGAGGTAGACCTGGTAGGGTTGGGGAAGGCATTTCTTGGGGCAGGAGACTCTCCTCTCACAAACTCCTTACCAGGATAGCAGAAGAATGTAATTGAAATAGATGAAAACTAAGACCCTAGGTAGTCACTGGAGGTGGGGACATATTCAGGTGTGGCTTTTATCATTTGTTTTGGGGTGTATTTTTTTTTAAATCTTAATTAAACTTTTCACAAGTCTTATTTCTACTCCGTCAGCAAATTTGCTGAAGGTCATCAAATCACTCATTGAGACAAGGTGCTTATTTATCTCCTGGAATTCCTGCTAAATCCAGGAATTCAGCCTAACAGATAAGATAATTCTAAAAGTAGGCAGAGATGAGGAAGGGGAAAAATCAGAGTGGAAGGAGGGCAGGCGATCTTAATATTGGTAGCATGGGATGGTGATCATTGACGATTACTCTAAAAAAAAATAATAACTTAAAATTGAATCTTGTTTACTTTTTTTTTTAATAGCAGTAGCAACCTGCCTCTTCTCTCCCTTCCTCCCTTCAGCCCCCTAACCTCCAGGAGGGTCAAACTCAATGCCAGGGCAGAAAGCCAGGGTTTGCAACAGCTTGCAAGCTCCCTCTAGCTTCCCTCTCCCTCTGGCTGTAGGGAAGTGCAGGGGAGGGAGGTGGTGGGGATGTGTGTGTGTGTGTGTGTGTGTGTGTGTGTGTGTGTGTGTGTGTGTGTGTGTGTGTGTTCTCGTGCCCATGCTTTTATTTCTCTCTCTTTTTCTGCCAGAAAAGAGCGTCTGCCCCTCTTTGAACTGCCTGAGACCGAGGGGATCCAAGCTTAGGACTAAGCGGGCCGCTTTCCCTCAGCTCCTCTACCCTCCCCACTCGCCCGCCCGCCCCCTTTCCCAAATACACACCAGCGCCTGCGTGCACTCGCCCTATAAATAAGTAAAGGCAAGGGCAGCTGGCGAGCAGTGTGGTTGCTGTCCGGCTGCGCAGGCAGAGTTGGGCAGGCAGAAGGACCCCACGCGCGCTGCCCCGCTATTCTCCAAACCACAGCATGGCTTGTTTGGACAGATGCCGTTGCTGCGCGGACAACAGGCGTCAGAGCAGCATCCTCTACAGCATCTTAAAAAGCGAGGAGAAGAAGAGGGAGACCCAGGAGCAGGAGCAGCAGCAACAACAGCAGCAACAGCAGCCGCTGGGGCAGGAGCAGAGGCAGGGACAGGGCTGCTCCTGTGGCTCGCAGCGCAGAGTGGCCCTGAAGAGTCCGCAGGTGGCCTGCAAGGCGGCCTCTGCCGTGCTGGTGAAGACCCTGCGCTTTGTGAAGAATGTTCCCTGCTTCCAGGAGCTGCCCCTCGATGAACAGCTGGTATTGGTCCGCAGCTGCTGGGCGCCGCTGCTAGTGCTCGGTCTGGCCCAGGACCGGGTACATTTCGAGACCGTGGAGACCTCAGAACCCAGCATGCTTCAGAGAATACTGACCACCAGGCGGCGGGACCCTGAGGACCGAGATCCGCAGCCGACCTCGTCGCCTCCCTCCCTTCCCGAACCCCTAACCCTGTCTGACTCCTTGCAGCCACCCTCTGCCGCCCAAGTCCAGGCCATTAAGGGCTTTCTGACCAAGTGCTGGAGCCTGGATATCAGCACTAAGGAGTACGCCTACCTCAAGGGAACTGTGCTCTTCAATCCGGGTAAGGGAGCCGGACATTTGTCAAAAAGAGAGCTTTGACTCTCTTTCCTCTTCTCAGAAAAGTACCTTGGCTCCCTTCTTCCTTAACACCTAAGCCAGAGACATGAAAGCTCCGGTGATGGAGTGTGTGGGGAAGGCGAGTTGGGTGGCTAACGACTTTTACTTGAAAAAGTTAGGGAGCGTCTGCAGAATTTTGTACCCAGGCTAAGTTGCAGTTAAGTCATGAATTTGGCGAAGTTTTGTTTACTTTTGTACTTTACTTGGCTTTACGTTTTCAAAAGTTAATGCTGCCTTTTTTTTTTTTTAACAAGGGGTAGGTGCAGAGAAGGATGAAAGGAAGTGTGCTTTGCTTTCCTGACATTCTCCCCCCCCTCCATTCACTTTTATTTGAAGCAGTAAACAAATATTAATTAATTTGTGTTGTTTGTTTGTTTGTTTGCTTAAAGGCAAATTCTCGAAATTCATTCATTACAGCCCACTTCTGTCACTATTGTGTCTCCTGGATTTTTGCTTTTTAATTTTTCAGAGGCAGGCATAGATATTCCAAGTTATCTCTTGGTATCGTTTGATAAAAAGTGCAGTAATAACAAAGGACATATCTTGTAGTTATCATGATGTTCTCCATCCAAGTTGCCCTTGTCTCATCTTGACTTTCCTAAAGAATTACTTGCAGAAGAGTAGGAAGTTCTCAGGCTGCAAGGCTTGGGTTTTCTTCTCACCTCCTACCCGAAGTTAGCTGAGAAAAGCTGGAGGAAACTTTGGACTGCACAGTCCCTGCTTGCCAGAGAAAAGTATGTGCACAGTCCAGGCACCTCCTACTAGCTGAACCACTCCCCAAACTAATGTTTTCTGAAAGGGGGATCAGAGAAAGAAAGGATAGTTTCAAGTGTGCTTTAAAGCTCCTTCACACTGATCTTTTAAAAGGTGTTCTTTCTTTGTCCTTGCTCTAGTTGGACCTCTTTCTTACCTGTAGTCATCTTCAACCTCATTGATTGAAGAGCAATTTTAACTAGCCTTTTCTCCATCATTGAATTTCATATATCCTCTACTATTATAATCTTTCTCTACCCACTAACTTCATTTACAACTACTCATTTTCCTCATTTCTCTTTCTTTCAATTCTCTTTCAGTCCAAAGAAGTTTAGCTACAAAATTTCCAACTCTTTTGGTAAAAAGGGGGATAATAACTGACTTAAAGGATGGAAAATTTGAAATGCTTTAATCAGGCATAAAACAGAATTGGTAAAGAACCTTCTAAATTTTGAGTCTTCCTAAATAGAAAAATTATTTTTACAGTTTCAGCTTTTATTTATTCACCTACTTTGATAATAAGCTAATACTTCCATTCTTACTACACCTACTTGTTTTAGATTTTTATTCTCCACTGGCTTTCTCACTAGTACTACTAGAAGGCAATTCTATGAATTCTGCAAAAACGTATGAATTATTTTAGTGTATTTTAATGACAAGGGGAAGGAAAATAATTGAATAGAAAAAATTGACAAATTAACTGTTATCATGTAATGGAATACTTAAAAAAACAACAAGAATGCGATTTCAATAAATCTTAAATAGATACCAAGAGATAAAAGGTTAATAAAGACATTAACAAATAGATATATGATTGATATAAAGTATAGAGTTCTTCCTGTACAAAAAGTTAATTTATGCAAAGAATATTCAGGTGTACTAAAGCATTTTTAAAAGCAATTTTCTATTCATATCTTTTCTAAGTAAAATTGGGGTGGGGATGCATTAGGTGGAAAATCCCTTCCAACTCTAAGATTTAATAATTCTATAATAATTATAGAGATAATGTGGCATAGTAAATATAGCAATCTGGCCTCGGAAGCAGAAAAACTTGGATTGAACTCCTACCTCTGATACACAGCAACTTTGTAACCCTGGCCAAGTCATTTAACTTTCTTTGTGGACCTAAAGATGTCTCTGGGCCTCAATTTTCTCATCATAACTATAACTAACTATAACATAAACTAACCATAAACTATTGATTTGTAAGGTAGGGAAGCATTTTTTGAAAGCTCTTTTGAATTGTTTTGCTTTGTTTTTCAATTCAGAAATCATTACATAATAAAGAATTGAAAAGGTAATACCATATTTGAAATGAGCCTGGCTCTTTGGATTTAAAGGAGTAAGACCACTGACAAATACATAGAATAGAAAATAATGTTCTTAGTGTCCTAAAATTATATATATATATATATATACACACACACACACATATATATAATTTTAAAAGCCTTGAATTATGTTATCAGTAGACTGATGTGAATGGCTCATAGAAGATAAATTATTCTTCTACTGGGATAACATTCTTTACAGATAAGTTGAGAGACAACATGGTGTATGGAGTAAAAGTCAGAAACCTGAAGCCATTTTCTGACAGAAACAAGCCAGTGCCCAAATGTCTTCTTAACCCCTAATCTAAACTTTACTTTCCTTGACTGTAAGAAATAACAATATTTATACTACCTGCTTTCCAAGTTTGTCTTGAGGAAAACTTTTTGTGATGTGAACTACAGTTATGGAGATATTTATTGAAGTAGAACAGTAACTCATTAAACAATTCTATCTTTGAGTATGAGTAAGTGTACATCCAGAAAAGTGCTCCTCCTGTTCCTCAGTTTAAATTAAACATAGTGTGACTTTAATGTGAATATACAAGGAGATTAGTGAATATTATCTAAGAAACTTTTTGTAGTGAACTTCATTGCCAGAACTGTCCCTTTTTTTTTTAAACTGTCCCTTCTTAAAGCTGACTGGGTAACCATATTTTTATCATTAAGAAAATCAGTGCAAAAAGAATACTTATGCTGCTAATTAATTGGAATGATAGAAATAGGTGGATGAATTCTAATGTTTTAACAAAGACTTCTTGGTTAGTTTATGAATAAAAATGTTTTGCTCTTTTTCTCTTCCAGACCTCCCAGGGCTTCACTGTGTTCAGTACATCCAGGGACTTCAGAGGGAAGCACAGCAAGCTTTAAATGAACACATCAGGATGCTTCACAGAGGGCACCAGGCCAGATTTGCCAAACTGAACGTTGCTCTTTCCCTGCTGAGATCCATTAATGCTAATGTCATTGCTGAACTCTTCTTTAGACCCATCATTGGTACAGTAAATATGGATGATATGTTATTGGAGATGCTCTGTGCAAAGCTATAAAAGCATGCAGAATATAAAAATAAGTTTTAATCTAAAGGAAATAATGGAGCTGAATTAGTGTAAAATATTGTAAAATAAACTAACTTATTATTTTTAAAAACATAGTATTTTTGTATTCAATAATAAAATATTCTTCCTGTTCTATTTTTTTTAAATCTTTGTTTGCAGAATATTTTAACTGTGGAAGAAAACTTACTTACAAACCAAACATTTAAATGTTTTGTACAAATGTATATATGTATATAACATATAATTATACTAATAAGGTATTTTCCCAAACAAAGATATACACTCCTTTGAATTAGTTAAAATTAAATTTATAATGTTAAATTATAATTAATTTTTAAGGCATTAAAATACTAAGTTGGTTTAAAATTTCATTGGGGTTTGGCAAAGTTTGAAAAATGTTACGAAAAATCAGAGAATTGAAAAGATATTTTTCCCCACTTCCAAAATCATTAAATGATAAAGAGTTGCAAAGGTAATACCATATTTTAGATTAGCATGGCTCTTTAAAGAAGCCAGATTATTGACAAATTACTGCTAATATCTAAATCTGGGTGGTAGAGGGCTTCCTATCATGTCTTTGGATTGGAGTTGGAAAGACCTGGCTCTGTTGCTGGTGATATTTTGGTTAGTCAATTATTTTTGGTTGGGGGTGCGGGGAGATCACACTCTAATGGTGCCATAAAGTGATCATCACAATAGCTGTGATCATAAAAATTTCTTTACATGACTCAGTAATACATGAACAGATCTTTGGGCATAACATTTGAGATAGATGTTTAGTAGATAGTAAAAAGAAATAAAATGGACACTATAGCCTCTAAAAGAGAGGGAAAGAAGCTAGCTGCTTGAGAAAAAAGGTCCTGAGGAGTAGGATATTGAAATTAAAGTATTTATTTCTTTACCATTTGTTCTCTAACCTGATTTCTGAAAGCAGAGGAAAACCTTTCCCCAGGTCACTAGTAGTGTTAGTGCTACTTAATAAGAACGTCTAAGGCTATACCAAAGTAATTCTTTAATCCTTGATCATGATGTGGAGGTGACCATTTCAGGATTGATGCAATTGGAGCACAAAATCTAACAGGTTCCAGCAAGTTGGATTTCTAGAAGGTTTAGAGCATGAGTTGGGGTTATGCTGTCTGAGGACCAACCTACTTAAATACAGAGAGAATCATCCACTGGTAATGAAATTTCTGCTAAGGCAACCATTGATATGCATAAAAACAGAAAGTGGCTCTTGATCCTCTATGATTCCTTATGTTTCCATAAGGATGGTTTTAGAAAACTGACAAATGGTACTAAGAATTACATGATTTTAGTACATCTACACATATTAAATATTTTTCTCTTAATTTGGAATCAGTCTGACATGTTACTAGAAAATAAGAATCTTTCTCTACCTTTACCTTTTTGCTAAAATGAAACCTAGAAAATGTAATGAGGTCTCAGCTAAGTAGAACTAAGATAACTTTTATATTCATTGGAATTTACTTAATTTTGAACTCAAGAGCAACATAAAAATTTCTTTAAAAAAGATGAATGTTCTAGTCATGCAATATTAATAATGAATATGAGCAAATAGACCTATATAAAAATCATTAACGACATACCTAAATCCCTTGCAGAAAAGGAAAGAAACTGAAGAATTTGTCAAGATCTATGTTAAGACACCATGATATTCATGGTTTCAATTGTAGAAGTTGGCATGGAGGAGAAAAAAGTGTTGGAAATACAATTCACAATTAAGAAATGAAAGAGGTTAACTGTTGGAGACAATCGGAGGTCTGATATATACAAATATCATATGAATGTTGTTTTCATAAAAAGAAAGTCTAAAGGTTCTAGACTGGGCAAACACTGACTGCCATCATAAAAATGAGACTATCTTAACAGATTGGAAATGAGTAATTGCAGGTGCAGTAGGCATTTCAGTCAGTTGTCTTTGTGCAATCAAAGCCTAGACTAGTAAAAGTAAAGATCAAAGGAAATATTAAATCAGAAAAAGGCATAAAGAAACTGACCAATTATAGTAGGTTTAGGCTAATAAATTATTTATCTCAATGTCTTTGGTTTATAGATAAAGGAAAACGAGATCCAGAAAGATTAGATGTTTTCAAAAGACCACACAGCTAAGCCGTTCAACTCAAATTTGTTAGATCTTAAATCTTAAAGAGCCAGACCAACTCAGTTATCATTTAAAGCAAGGTCAACAGTATTTAAAAGTGAAGGGTTGAACTTACTTAGTCCTGTTTTTTACTTTGTTTGAAGCCTGAGTTAGTAGCAAGTGACATAATCAAGAGGTACCATTATCCAGATTTGTAAGTAAAGACTTGAGCTAAGGAGAAGCATATTGGCACACAAAGGTAAGTAAAGCCATGCTTCATTTCCTTGGTATTATTTGACCAGGTGCTGCTCATCCCTTGTGGTGCTTTAGTAAATGTCTTGCTTTTCTCACATAAGTTCATTGATTTAGAGTTGGAAGGAAACCATTGGATTTATCTCTTAAAAATTCTGAACTTAACAAATGCCAAATAAAATAACTATCCTGATATATATGTATACATGTATGTGTGTGTGTGTGTGTGTGTATATATATATATATATAATAGAACACAAAAAAAGGATTGTACTTGAAACTGAATCTCTACTGTGTAAAACTTGCTTTTCTTTTAAAATAATAATAAATTTAGCATGTAACTTATCTTACTTGTCTATGATTCCTTCTGAGCTACCACTGTTCTTTTCTGTGCATTAAAAAAATCAATAATGATCTATTTTTCTTTATCTTCTTTTAGAAAATTTATATAGACTTTAATTGATGTATTTCACTTTTACATCATCTTATATTTACTCCTTATATTCCTTCCTTAAAAGAGAAAAATAAGGGGGACAGCTGGGTAGCTCAGTGGATTGAGAGTCAGGCCTAGAGACAGGAGGTCCTAGGTTCAAACCCGGCCTCAGCCACTTCCCAGCTATGTGACCCTGGGCAAGTCACTTGACCCCCATTGCCCACCCTTACCACTCTTCCACCTATTAGACAATACACCGAAGTTAAGGGTCTAAAAAAAAAAGAGAGAAAAATAATTTAACAAAGCTGATGATCACATTGAAAAAATCTGTTGTTATATATAATATTCCATATATGTGGACCCCCAGCTCTGCAAAAGAGTCTGGGAAAGTGTCTTCTCATATTTTTAATTTGGATTCAAATTTATCTTTTATTACTTGACAGAATTTAGGTGTTTGTTTTATTTTCTTTTGTTTTGTTTTAAAACCCTTAACCTTCCGTCTTGGAATCAATACTGTGTATTGGCTTCAAGGTAGAAGAGTGGTAAGGGCTAGGCAATGGGGGTCAAATGACTTGCCCAGGGTCACACAGGTAGGGAGTGTCTGAGGTCAGATTTGAACCCAGGACCTCCCATCTCTAGGCCTGGCTCTCATTTCCACTGAGCCACCCAGCTGCCCCCCAGAATTTAGTTTTAATTGTGTTTCTTTTGGCTATTTTGTTCATGTATTTTGTTGCAGGCATTCTGCATATTCATTTTTATGTTTTTACTTATTTCTTTGGGCTGGGAAAAATGTATCTCTACTCCATTTTCTCCTCCAACTGGAAAAAGAAAAAAAATCCTTGAAATAAATATGTTTATAATCAAGCAAAACAAATTTTCACATTTGCTATACCTCAAAATAGGTATCTTTTTTTAAGGATTTTTTTAAACCCTTGTACTTCGGTGTATTGTCTCATAGGTGGAAGATTGGTAAGGGTGGGCAATGGGGGTCAAGTGACTTGCCCAGGGTCACACAGCTGGGAAGTGGCTGAGGCCGGGTTTGAACCTAGGACCTCCTGTCTCTAGGCCTGACTCTCACTCCACTGAGCTACCCAGCTGCCCCCAAAATAGGTATCTTATTCTGTAGCTTGAACCCATTTTCTGTCAGGTTAAAGTAATATCATTAAATAAAATAAGGTTACTAAAATGGATAGATTTGGAAAGTCCTATATGAATAATAGACTGATCTTCCCATTGAAATTTTAGCAATTTTTCAGATCCAGGGAAGAACTGTATGAACATCCTTAGACATAATGATTTTCCTAACATTTGAATATTTTGATGAATACTCGAGTTCACTTGTGTGGGTAATCATTCAAGGGAAGCATTTATTAAGCTCCCTCTGTATGTAGTAGAGTCTGGGGATTTGTTCCTGTCATTTTCAGTGGGGTCTGACTCTGCCCTCATTTGTGATTTTCTTGACAAAGATTTGGGAGTGCTTTGATGTTTACTTCTCTAGAGCATTTGAAAGATGAGGAAACTAAGGCAAATAGGGTTAAGTTACTTGCCCAGGGTCACACAGTTAGTAAGTGTCTGAAGTCAGGTTGAAATCTAGTAAGGGGAGTTTTTCTGACTCCAGACCCATAACTCTAGCCACTGCCATATGTAACAGGCTTAGAGTCTGGGGATATAAATATGCAAAATAATTCGTCCCTCTCCTCATAACATGTACATGTTATCAAAGGAAAAACATTACATATATAAGTATATGCCTCGTATATATCCTAGCTGCTTATGATATAATAGAAAAACCTGAAAAATTGCAATTTGTCTAAGTTTTTTTATATCCCTCAATTTAATTTCACTCTACTTTTGACACCTATAACCAACAAAGTACTCCAAAAAACAAATTTTATTTTCTGTTATGAAAAATATAGTAATATAAATGTTTTACTTTTTGGTATGAACTCTATTGAAGAATAAGTCCAGTTTTCTCTCTAAATTTTAGTGGTTGCTTTCAGATTATCTCAATATCTCATTCTACATCTTATTTAGTAGTTTTCCATATTTTTGTTTTCTATACAGTGGTGTCAAATTGAAACAGACACAGGGCCACACAATCATATTGACTTACAAAGCCACAGTATCTATGTTCTATCATATTTTTACTTTTTTTGTTAACTATTTCCCAATTAACATTTTAATTTGGCTCTGGCAGTGTTGTCAGTGGCAATATGACCCATTGGCCACATGTTTGACACCTCTGTTCTACTACATAGTTCCATCGCTAATATCTGCTTCTCCTTATAGCTCTTGGAGAGATAGTTTATACACAGTAATTTGGTTTCAATTCTTGTTTAGCCAAAGTCTTTGAAGACATTTCATGCTTCATTGCGAAAAGGTAATTAATGTTAGGATTCTGACATTTAAAACACACCACAACTATTTAATACCAGTGATGTAATTACAGCACTTTAAATAGTTGTTTCTTTTTTCCTCACAAAATAATTGTCATTGGTAATATATGGCTTTTCAAATTATGTACAAGAATATTGTTAATGTTAAATCTTTATCTTCATATAAATTGAAAATAATATACAGATTATTCACACAGAGAGAATTTTTAAAAACATCATTTTCTCCATGATGAAATAAAAAGGATCAATCTCATTCAGAATACTAGAAAAATGGCCAGATATTTTTAATTGATTCATTTTGAGGGATGGAGGAGTCTTATAGTGCTCAAGAGTCAAATAGGGCTTGTGAACTCATTTTAGTCATTTTATTTTCATCATTAAAGTCCTGGACTGGTTATTTGTAATCTAACCAATTGCTTAAGCATTGAGCTGAGAATAGTAGATCTAATCACACTTACCTCTAGTTTGTAATGAGATTCACTCTCTCACTTGTACTGACTAAAATACCATTCTAGTGCCTCTGTTTATGGGATTCAATTCATTTAAAACATTTATGCTATTCAGAACACTGGCATAGTGAGTGAAACAAACAAACCATGAATAAAGATATAGTACCTGCTATCATGAAGTTCATCATGTAGTAAGAGAATTGGAAAAATGCATAAATAATTCTAATAAAAATAGAACACGATAAATGCATAATAAAGTTAAACAAAATGGTATGTAAAATCTAAAGGAGAATAAATTCCACTTGAAAGGACTATGATGGCTTCAAAGAGAAGCTAGTATTGAAGGTAGATTTTGAAGGATAGGAAGGCTATGAACAAATGTATAAAAATCTTATCATCTTTTGAAAAAGAAAAGTAAAATTTAGGTTTCTACACTAAGTTACTGTGCCTTTCAGCATAAAATCTTCTCTTTTAAAATACTGCAATAAATTTAAGCCAGAGTTTTAGGGAAAATGACTGAATCACTGAGACATCTTTAAACAAATGTGAAGATGTGTGACTAATTTTATTGACAAAAATTGTTGTGTATTTTATGTTTTTCTCTTCAGCATATAGAAAGGTTTAAATTTTGTAGAGTACTGAACAACTGGTTCACCTTACTCATTATATCAATACAGCATGGATTCCATTATACTACTGAACATTTCTATTCCTGGCTCTGAAATTTTCTCCTGCGATTTTTCAAAGATATTGCTTCATGCCAAGACAAGATAGTCATCTTCATAGAGTATAATTTACTACTTCTAGAACATATGTTTGAACAAGCAATCAAGTATTAACTGAACAACTCCTATATTCTTGGATAGTTAGGTGACATACAGGTGCTGGACTTGGAGTCAGGAAGACTCATCTTCCTGACTTCAATTCTAGTTTCAGACACTAGTGTGTGACCCTGGGTAAGTCAATTAACCTTATTTATCTGTCTTTCCTCCTCTGTAAAATGAACTAGAAAAGGAAATAGCAAATCATTCCAGTTATCTTTGCCAAGAAAACCCAAAGGGGTCACAGTCAGACATGCCTGAAAATGACTGAACAACAGCCTACAAAATCATTGCTCACTCTTGTGTTTTTAAAAGTCTTTAAAAGAATACATAATCACTGAATCACTCCTTTTTTCTTTACTTGTCAATTAATATTTGGTAACTAATAATTATACTTTAAGGAGGGGAAAAAGGAAAGGAATAAGCATTTTTAAAGCACCTACTATGTATCAGGTACTGTGCTAAACACTTAACTATTATTTTGTTTGACTGATTAAAGACACCAATAAAGGATTTAATAAAACAGATTTAATTATAATAATTAAGGCATTTTCTCATAACTTTTTGATCCAGTTATCATTTGAATTAAGATAACTAACAATTCAAGGCATTAAGGTTCTTGACCCTTTAATTTGATTATTTTAAGAATGCTGTTCTTTTAACCTGTAATTTTATTTGAACTAGAAAATAGCATTCCCTGTTCAATAAAAAAAGTGTTAAAATTATATTCTACAGTAAGTAAAAAAGGCAGTTAGTTACAGGCACTTACTAGTTACATTTGTATCTTTGTGTACTGGGATGTGATGGTGGGTGTGCTAGTTTATGATGGGTGGGAGAACTGGAAAGTTAATCTACTCAACAATTTCATTTAAGAGTCTGAAATTCATAATAATATAATAGATGTTCAAATTATAATTAAAGTGTCTTATTCTTGATTCTCATCCTTAGCACAAAAGGCTCCTGTTAATTTCATCAATTTTTATGCAGGCAATCTTAATACACTTAGGGAAATACTATTCTGAAATCAAAGAAGATTGTTTCAGCATTGACTTCTAAAATACTTGTCACCATTAAGGTAAAGAGGACTTTTTTCCTCCAAAAAAGTGATCCAATATGTAGCTAATACTTTTTTCTTCCTCCTTTTGTTGTTATGTTAAATGGCAGATGGAAATTACTTTAAGCTATCAATTATTCCAAACTCTCACCTCACTACATTTGAATGCTTAATACAAAAAAAAAAGTGAGGGTAAGTATATATTAACTTTCCAAAGAAAATTATAAATCAAAAAATGCATATGAATAATCCTCGAGTTTTTCCTTCTCATTTCACAGAATTAGTAATTTAATTACAGGAAGAAATAATAGACCATTTTAAATGCTTTAATGTTAAGTTTCATCACAGATACATTTACTCATACATTTTATCCCATTCCATATTCCTTCCTCCTCCCATTTTAAGAAAAAAATAAAGAAAACTGTGTTCTCTGAAAATCTCCCACCCACATAATTAAACCACCCCATTGAAAAACCCTTTCTTACTGATTCAAAATGAAGTGACTAAAACCAGGAGAACTGGTATACAGTAACAGAACTATTGTAAGATGATCCTCTGTGAAGGGCTAAACTATTATCAGCAAAACAAGGTCCCAAGGTAACTCCAAGGACTATTCACAACTCAAGACGGAATCTGATTGCAGATCAAAGCATGCCATGTTTTACTTTATTTCCTTCATAAGCTGTATGTTTTATATGTAATATTTATATTTAGTCACAACATGGAGAATATAGAAATATGTACTGCATGAAAGTAGTGATATAATTTATATCAGACTATTTACTACCTGGCCCAGGGGGAGAGGGAGGGAGAACTGGTGCAGAGTGAAATAAACAGAACTGGGAAAACATTGAACACAAAAGCAGCTCTATAGGATGATGATTATCTGTGAAAACTTGGCTGCTCTCAGCAATGTAATGATCTGGGACAATCCTGAAAGACATGATAGGAAAGGCTACCCACCTCCAGAGAAAGAACTATTCAAGTCATCTTTCACATCTGTGTATTTATGGTTCCATTTTGGGGTTTTGGTTACATATGGGTTTGCTCTTACACAATGATCAATATGGAAGTGTTTTAAATGACAATAAAAATAAAATTAAAAAAATAAATTGTATCAAGAAAAATTACTAAATAGTCTATGCCTTTTGACTCATATTCTGTTACTGGGACTATAACCTAAAGAGGGAATTAAAAGCAATGAAAAATTATATTTACAAAAATATTAATTGCAGCATTTTGTGATTAAAAAGCTGGAAGTAAAATATTTGCCTAATCATTGTGAAATGGTTGAAAAAATTCTCTTGTGTAAGACTAATGAAGTATTACTGTGCCATAAAAGAGAGAAGAATATGAAGGATTCAGCAGCAGAGTATATGAAGTAATTTTATATGGAGGAAGAATATTCCAAATAAAAACAAACAGAATGAGTACAAAAACAGAAATAAAGTTTACATGGAGAAGAAGCAAAAATTTGAGTTAAATAAGTAATTGTTGGTTGTTATTCATCCTTCATTTTTAAAGAGGACCAATGCCATCACAGGGTGATATCTCAACTTGCAAGTGAATTGGATATAAGTGAGGCAGAGTTGCATGAGAGAAAGTCATCAGTCTCACTTTCTTTTCCAGAGTCATCAATGTTCAGTGGCACAACAAAAGTCAAAATGATTGGTGACATTCCAAGCACAATGGATGATCTTGGAGTCTTCCATACATGACCAAATAGCTGTTTCTGATGCCTTCTTGGCTTTTGGAACAAATTATTTTTATCCACTCTTTTGGGGGAAGTCTTTACATGCTTGGGGTAAGCATCCTCTTAACTCACTGATAAGTCTGAGGCCTATTGGTTACCCTCGACCTAGTAAAGCTTTTTTGCCGAGATGATTTTACCAGAGTATGACCACTACACATGGCATAGCTTCTTGGAGCCACAGGGGAGAGTTGAATGACAACTGGACACCAAAGGTGGATAAAGCAGCCCTGAAAAGTGTTCAACAAGCCCTCAAACCAGAGGACCTAGTCTTCACCATACAACTCAGTGGGACCACCATTGTTAGTATCATATTGCTGAATTCAATGAGTGTATTTCTTCTTATTTTTTAACAGCTAATAGACTATTTGTTAGGCAATGTTATTTTTAAGGGTTTGGGAAATATTTTTTGGTTAAAAAGTATTTACAGTGTTAAATAAAGTTTATTAATGCATTTAAAAATAATATTGAATGAGTCTTTCCATTTGTCAGTTTTGCTACAGGATAACTTAATTTCAATTGTATTACCTGGTCTTGAAAGTTGGAAATGCATTTTCTATCTTTCTCCCCAAACTCCTCAACAAATATTCCCCCTTCCCTACTGCATCCACCTGGTTTGTTACCCAAAACAATTGTAAATAGAACAGTTTCCCATAGTACTAACACATCACAATCTGTTCTCTTTATTCTTAGTTTCTAGCTCAGGTATGCAAAAGTAGCAGCACATATGGTGTCAACATAAGGAATATTAGTCTGGGAGAAAATACTTGTGTTACAGAGGCAGCTTTAGCTCAGTGGTTAATAGAGTTGGGCCTGGAGTCTGAAAGACCTGAGTTCTAATCCAGCCTCAGACATTTCCTAACTGTATAACCTTGAGCAAGTCACTTAACCTCTGATTGCTTGAAAAAAGAATCCAATGGAGAAGGAAATGGCAAACCACTAGTATCCTTACCAAGAAAATCCCATGGGTAGCTATAGTCATGAAGAGTTGGACATGATTGAACAGCAACATAATTTTGTTACAGACCTTATTCATGCAGATGTTTTCCCCTGAACTAGTTGAGTATCCTTGGACATATCATTTAACTTCTTTGGGTCCAATTTTCTCACCTTTAAAACTGAGAAAACTGGACCAGGTGATTAAAAATCAAGGTGACTTAGTGAAAAGGTCACTGATCTCAAAATCAGAATATCTGGGCATTGAATCTTTATGTAGGTATGTACTAGCTATATGACAATGGCTGTCATTTCACTTAATTAAACCTCAATTATCTTACCTGTAAAAACTGGATAATAGAGAGACAGAGTCAAGATTGCAAAGAATGTGCATATACTCATCCAATATCTACTAAATGACCCTCCCAACAAAGACTTACATGAACTGATGCAGAGTAAAGTAAGAAGAATATGGAGAACATTGTACACAGTAACAGTAATATTTTATATAATACTTCAAAATGAATTCTGGAGTGGTAAACCCTGTTCCCAAGTCTAAGGTGGAAAAAAGTGACTGCTCACAGACCAGAGCTTAGGCCTATATAATATGAAATACACTTCTCCTTAGGTCATGCCACCTTGGAAGAACAGAAAATTTGATCCCCAGAGTTAGCTCTGAAGGGAGCTGCATAAAGAACC
The DNA here is from genome assembly GCF_016433145.1 of Gracilinanus agilis. NCBI lineage: Eukaryota > Metazoa > Chordata > Mammalia > Didelphimorphia > Didelphidae > Gracilinanus > Gracilinanus agilis. The sequence goes on along the minus strand of NC_058132.1, from coordinate 387,675,039 downwards.
TGAAGCTTGGGACAGTGCCCCATCCAAGACAGGAATGTTGGCCACCTATAGCAGTTTTTTTTTGTTAAAAGATAAGAAAAAGACTTGAAAATGAGCAATCAATAAAAAAAGAAACTATACATGGAAAGTTATTTTGATGACAGAGATCTAATGATTATAGAGACCAATTGAATCTATGTTGAAAGGGATATAATGACCCAGCTTTGCAATTACTAGGTCTGTGTCCCAAAGAGATAAAAAACCAAAATGAAAAAAATCAAAGTAAAGAAAAGAAAAAAATATATATATATATACAAAATTATTTATAGTTGCTCTTTTTATGGTGGCAAAGAGGTGGAAAGTGAAGAAAAATCTATCATTGGGGCATGGCTAAGTTGTGATATGTGTAGTGGAATATTATTGTGTTATAAGAAATGATGAGTGGGAGGATTTCAGAAAAAAAATCTGTCCCAAATCTGGAAAGATTTTTGATGCAGAGTGAAGTAGAACCTGGAGAATATTGTACACAGTAACAGCAATGTTGTACAATGAACAAGTGTGAATAACTTAATTATTCTCAGCAATACAATGATCCAAGATAATCACAAAGGACTCATTATGAAAAATGCCATCTACTTCCAGAGAAAGAACTGATGAAATCTGGATCTAAACCAAAGTATACCATATTTCACTTTTTTCTTACTTTTTTGTTTATTTTCTTCCACAAAATGATTAACATGGAAAAAATTTTTACATGGTTGCACATATAAATTATATATCAAATTGTTTACAATTTCAATGGGATGGGAGGGGAAGAAGGGAGGAAAATAATTTGGGATTTAAATTTTTAAAAATGTTAAAATTATTTTTATATGTAATTGTGGTAAAATTTTATCTTAAAAAACAATTATAGGATAATAATATTTTACTATGTACTACACAAGGTCCACAGAATTTTGAAAATGGAATGTTCTTAGAGATATTTTAGTTCAACTTTCTGTATCCTCCCCCTAATATGACAATTGAGAAAAGAACATTAGAGAAGTTAGGGATTTGCTCAAGGTTAATGGTTTGTTAGTGGCAGACCCTGACTACAATACAGAATTTCACTGGTACCTTCTTCAGAGGCAAGATCATAATCTTTCTAAAATGTCATAGATTGTTGCCACCAGAAATATCATCAACTGATGTCAATTGCTGGTTCTAAGCTTCTCCAAAATCGGCTAAATTGTTCAGTCCTTGGTGGCCAGCTTATAATGACAACTACAACACAACTAGCATTTGTATTACTCTTAGAAGTTTGCAAATTCCTTTACAAATATTATCTCATTTTCTCCTAACAACAATCAGATAGGTATAATATTATCAGCCTCTTTTTATAGATGTGGAAACTTGGGCAGAATTTAAGTGGCTTATCCAGGATCATATGTATAATATCCAAGCCTAGATCTGAATTCATCTCTTCTCAACTCTTGACTATCACCTACATACACATTTATAGGATGTACAGGTATAATAACTTTATAAAAAGTACAGTTTTGAAAGAGTTAACAGTTCTGATCAATGCAGTGATTACCTCCGATTCCAGAGGATCAATAATGAAGCTTGCTACCCACCTCATGACAGAGAGGTGAAGGACTTAGGGATTTTCAGACATAGTCATTGTGGGAATTTGCTTTTCTTGATGTGTTTGTAACAAGGACTTTGTTTTCCTGTTCTTTCTTTCTTTCTTTTTACAAGATGTTAAAAGGCAGGTGGGAAAGGGAAAACTAGGGATAGGTTTACCAAAAAAATAGAAAAGAAAGGAAAAATAGGGCCATTTGGTCATTTTAATGGATAGAAGAGAACAGAAGGAAGATCAAAAGGAATCACAGATAAGAAAATTAGTTTATAACTTTATATGTATATTACACATACATATATACATGTATATTTAAAAAGAAAAGCATATTGTACATATTAAAGATTTGTTAGTTTCATTTATAATCCCCTTTTTATTTCTACTATGTATATAGAAATGATTATTTTATTGTGTATTTGTTAAATTCAGAATAGAAAAAAAGATAAAATATAGGTAGAGACAAAGCTCTATGAGCACCTTTTGAAGAGAGATGTAGACTCTGTTGCTTGCTTCCACTACTAAATTTTATATAAATTTTAGTTATCTTTTAAACCCTTGCACAATTCTGTATTATATGAATTTTCCCCCTGAGGAGCTGTCCAGCATTGATGAAATAGGCAGAGAACTGTTTTTGCCTACCAAATTATACCACATAGTCAATTGCTTGTTCCGTCAATTCCTAACTTGTAACTCTCCTTGTTAGAGTGAACTGGAACATTATAAGGGAATGGGTCATAATGTTTATAGGAGATTCTTTTTTATATTTAGAAACCCTTTTAAAACATGGTTTTTAAGACAATTTAGTAGCCACTTGATCATATTGTAACAAATAGTACTTTGTTTGAGGCCATCTCACAAGGAACTGGTTTTCCCCCAATTTTTAAAAATTATATACTTAATAACCACAACCAAGAACCAGAAACATTCAAGTAAACAAATGCACAAAAATCTATTTTCAAATTGTTTATATTGTTTAAAAATATATAAATTATATATATGTATATATTTATATACATATATGTTAATATCAGCATCTTCTGCTTTTGAGTTCCCTTTGGATTTGTTTTACTTGGATACTTTTTTCTTTTGATCCTATATCTATTATTTTTAAATGTAATTAAAGTATGTGTTATTCTATTCTCTTTTCTTCTCTTTCTGTTTTCATTATTTTCTTTGGAAATATTTCCAATATTTCCAAAATTTGTCATTTTAAATAGCATTATATAATTCATTACATTCAAATATCACCATATATTCAGCTATTTCTCCCAATTTTTTGTGTGCAATTCCCATTNTTAGTACTAGAACCATTATTACTCCTCAGGTGCCTTGTTCCCTTAGAACTAGAATGATACTTTTCTTCCCTCGTGGTTTCTGATCTCTTTTGACCAAAAGTGATACTGCATCTCGGGGCTCTAGCTACCTCCTGACTGAAAGTGTCCTTTTCCACTCTCAAACTTTGATCTAGAATTGAGTATCAGCAGTAGATTGACAAAAAGTGTGTGGTCTTTATTCCAGTGCTAGCCCAAAGGTTCTTGTAATTTTTTTCTGACTAGTTGCCTTTTACTAACTCTGACTTTGGAGCTCCTTAAGCTAATGCTACTTATGTCACTACCACCTACTCCCATCACTATTGTTAACTGATGTTTTTATTGAAAAAAATTCATTATGTACTTAATAAACACTATTGCCAACAAAAAACATTTAACTTAAGAAACTCATAAAAATTATGTGTAAATCCACAAACTTCCCATTATTTATTATTTGTTTAAATATATAAATGTAAGTTTGCAAATATAAACATCTTCTGCTTTTGAGTTCCCTTTGGATTTGTTTTACTTGGATACTTTTTTCTTTTGATCCTATATCTATTATTTTTAAATGTAATTAAAGTATGTGTTATTCTATTCTCTTTTCTTCTCTTTCTGTTTTCATTATTTTCTTTGGAAATATTTCCAATATTTCCAAAATTTGTCATTTTAAATAGCATTATATAATTCATTACATTCAAATATCACCATATATTCAGCTATTTCTCCCAATTTTTTGTGTGCAATTCCCATTTATTTTGTCCATTACAAACAAAGCATCTATGAGTATTTTCATACATACACAGGTTTTTACCCTCTTGATAATGTCCTTAGGGTTTAATTCTAGTAATGGAATCCCTAGGTCAATAAGCAGAAACAACTTTATAGTTCTTAATGAATATTTCCATCTTGTTTTCTAAAAAACAAATCATAGTTGTTTTTGGAATGTAATGCTAGGCCTGTTTCTCCATGTTTCTATCATCTGATTTGATCAACTTTACCCATCTGATTCTCAGTTAACATACATATATAACATACAAACAAGTCCATATTTAGCTAGATTGGTCTTTAGACACCAGAATCAATCTGTTGCCAGGGTCATACTCTTTTCAAAATCAAGTGTTTCCAACTTGATCATACCCACTAGAACTTTTGTTCCAATGCCACAACCTCTCAGGAACACAGGATTACCTCAATAGTATTATAAGTGTTAAAGTAAGACTTTTACAGAATATTTATACTCTCGAAACTACTGTTGTCCCACCAGAAACTATGCTTAGCTTATGAGTATTCTCAGGTTAGATCAATTACTAAATTCATATAGGTATGTGGGGACTCTACACACACACACACACACACACACACACACACATATTATATTTAACTTATCTAAAATTCTATTCATCTACTTAACTTCTTTCTTATTTTCTGATTAGATTTATCTAGTTCTGAATGGGGAAAATGAGAGCTTTCTTTTATTATTATTTTTTTATCTATTTCCATCTTATCTCATTTAGTTTTTCCTTTAAAACTGTGAATGCTATAACACAGTGCATACAGGTCCAATATTTATAACACTTTATTATTTATAGTATTCTCCCTCAATGTACTACAGTTACCCTCTTCATCCCATCTGGTTATATCCATTTTAGTCTATATGAGAATTGAATAATTTTATCTTTGGGTTGCTTATGATTTGTTTTTCATTCCCTTTGTATGTTTCTTATAGATCAGATTTTCTGCTGAGTTTTATATTTTTCTCCAGGAATAGACCATTACTGCTGCCTCTGTCTTCTGTAGATCTGTTGAGGCATACTATATTCTGATCTAGCCTATCACCTTCACTCTATATGTATCTCTGATTTTCAGTATGTTTCTTGTAAACAACACATTATCAGATCCTGACTTTTGATCCTTTCTGCTTCCCACTTTCTTCCCACAGATGAATTCAACCATTTACACTAGATGTTATAGCAACCAGCTGTGCATTTCCAGTTACTCCATTCCTCTTCACTGTTCATCACTCTCATTCTTTCTGCTTTATCCCTCCTTAGATGTCCAATTTACTTTGACCAGAGCCTTTTCTAATTAACACCCTATCCCAAAAACAATTCTTCATACTCTTCCCTTGTCCTCTTAGTTCCAAATTGGCCCACCTTTACAAAGGTCCCTCTCTTGTCTCTTCCTCCTTATCTTTTGATTCTTATTCTATTCATCTTTCCAAAAATCCCTTCTTATACCCCTAACCATGCCTCTCTACTTCTTGACATGAGTTCGATTCCAAAAATACCTCTTCTAACTTATCTTGAGTCTTTCCCTCTCCTCTCACCCTACCCCTCTTCCTCTTGATTTGTACTCTTCTCTAGATATTCCTCCATTCCCTCACTTTTCTTATCTTCTTGTCCTCCTTTCTCTTAACCCACCCTTCCTTCTATTATTCCCTTATTACCTCAAGGACACTGCCAGTCCCTCATTTAACTCATTCCTCTTCCCTCCTGTTTCTCTGTACATTAAAAAAAGTTTTTACCCTTCTTTATTCTCTCTTTATCCCAGGTCTGAGTGAGTAGGGCTCTAATATACCTAGACCTTCATTCCCACACTACTTTCTCCACGGCAATTTCTCCTCCATATGAGATGGAAATTCCACCCTGCCTCCTTCTGATCTACTCCTCTATCATTGTGGCTCATTCCATTATATTCACCTCAAACTCAAATTTTCCATACATACATGCCCTTTCAAAATACTCAAGCAATGATGCCATTCCCAGGGGCTCTAGATGACATTTCCCCATAAAGGAATCAAACAATCTCCTCAAGAATGATTAAAATTCATTTAGTTATTATGCTCATCTTTGCTGGACATGATATTCTTGGTTATAAGCCCAATTCTTTTGCTCTGTGAAACTGTGTTCCATATCCTGTGTCCTTTTAATGTTGTGGCTGCTAAGTCTTGTGCCATTCTGACTATAGTTCGACAGTATTTTTTTCTTGTTGTTTGTTTTCTCCTTAATTTGGGAGCTATTGAATTTAGCAATGATGTTCCTATGCATTTTCATCTTCGGCTCTCTTTGAGGTACTGATCTGTGGATTCTTTCAATTTCCATTTTACCCTCTCATTCTAGGATTTCTGATCAGATTTCATAAATAATTTCTTGGAATATGGTGTCTAAACTTTTTTTGATCATATCTTTCCAAGTGGCCAATGATTCTTACATTGTCTCTCTTTGATCTATTTCCCAGGTCAGTTGTTTTTGTGATAGGATGTTTTATACTTTCTTCTATGATGTCATTCTTTTGATTTTGCTTTGTTATATCTTATTGTCTTAGGAAATTGTTAGTTCCCCCTTGTCCAATTCTAATTCTTAATAAATTATTTTTTCATGAGTATCTAGATCTTTTTTTTTCCATTTTGGTGATCTTTCATAATTTTCCCAATTTTATTATATCACTTTTATTTTTTTCTAATTTTTCTTCAATTTCTCTCATTTGGTTTTTAAGGCCTTTTTAGAGCTCGTCCAAAGGCTTTTTTTTTTTTTGAGTTTGTGGACATTTATTTTTACTTCTTTTCTGTTTTTGAAGTAGGTTTTTTTTTTTACTGCACTGTCCTCTGAGTTTGAACTGAGGTCTTTTGCATATCCCCATAACAATCATCCAATAGCTGGGTTCCTTCTCCTTTGCTTGCTCATTTATTTATTTTTAAACTTATTTGCTTATTTATTTGTTTGTTTAAGAGCAGCCAAGACAATGGACTTAATTATTAGTATTTTGCTGGAGATCCATGGTTCCTAAGGTGTTTGGATTTGTTACCTCAAATGCCAGGATATTTTGGGGTGTCTGTGTTTGGTTTTTTCTTGGGTCATATTTAGCCATTTTAGGTTTTTTTGTTGTTTTTTTTTAGCCCAGGGTCTAATATACTCCTAGTCTCCCACTCAAGCCAATTCATGATTGACCTAAAATGCTCCACCTACAGCCTGTGGTCAGCTCAGCATTGCAACTTCAAAGCCAGTTCATGTCCCCCTGTGGCAGCAACCAGGAACTCCATTTTTCTGCAAGAGATCACAGTTGAAGAGTCCCCAGTGTCTCAGCAACTATACACACAGGTATGTACTCCTTCCTCTCTCCTCCTCTCCTACTGCTACAGCCTGGCTTAGAGCAAGTGTCTAGTCTCAGGTCTCTAAAGTCCCTGGTTTGTTAGCAGAGAGGCATGAGCTCCTGGCCTTAGGGCATGGCAGCTGTAGACTCTGCAGTGTCCACTCCTTCAGTCTCCAGCTGTGGGTCAGCATGGGTCTCCAGAGTGGAGACTTCCCTAAGGGACCACCATCTGTGATTCTAGGGGTGTCCTTATAGATTTAAGCTCTGGTGCTCAGCTCACAAAGTTTGTCTTCTACCTCCAGGTGATGCCTTGCTAATTCTACTCCATTTGCTCTGTTCCTGCCCTCAGAGTCTATAAAGGTGGAACCAAGGCCAAGGTCAGAAACCTTCCTCCCTAGCTGTCCTTGGCTGTTTAGCTTTGTTCCTGACTCTAGTCTGTTTTTGATGCTTTTAGCATTGATTCTGTAAAGTTATTTTTGGTTGTTTGTGGAGGGAATTAAGAGGGTGAGGAAACTTCATGTCCTTCACCATTTTCCACAATGCATCACCCTCCCTCAAAGTTTTTTCAAAATGGTTGACTACCTACTCCAAGGAATTCTTTATTGAAAGAATTCTGACATTATGCCACAGTTTGACAATTTTACTAGCTCTTGGCTATCATGTGAAATGAAGTATTTTTTAGACTTAGCTCTAAGATAAATGGAATAACTAGGTGGCACAGTGGGTAAAATGCCAGTTCTGTATTCCTCAAGACCTGAGTTTGGGGCAGCTGGGTAGCTCAGTGGATTGAGAGTCAGGCTTAGAGATGGGAGGTCTTAGGTTCAAATCTGGCCTCAAACACTTCCCAGCTGTGTGACCCAGGGTAAGTCACTTGACCCCCATTGCCCACCATTACCACTCTTCCACCTAGGAGACAATACACAGAAGTGAAGGGTTTTTTAAAAAAAAAAGACCTGAGTTCAATCTGGCTTCAGACACTTACTAGCTTTATGACATTGGACAAGTCACTTAACCCCTATTTGTCTCATTTTACTCTTCTATAAAATGAGCTGGCAAACCACTCCAATGTCTTGGCCCAAAAAAACCCAAATGGGATTAGAAAGAGTTAGGCATGACTGAAACAACTAAAAAACAACAACTAGGATAAATTAAAAGAAAATACTTCAAACCGGTCTTTCCATTTATAGACCATATAACCATATAGTAAAGTTATTATTTTTTGTAGGAAGCTGGTGGGTAAAGTTTATACAAATACACATATTTTTAAGATGATATTAATCCTAAGACTGTTATGTTATTCCATAGGACACAAGTTCTCTACTATTGTATTATTGTACAGTCCTCATGTTATACTTCTTAAAATTTTTCTATTTACCTATTTAATATTACCATCCTCATCCTGAACCAATTCTGACTGTGGCAGAGCTGAATCAGGATGGGGAGAGCAAAACTGAAAGGTTTTAGCTGAAGGGGTTAGTTCTCCACTCGATATAGCATGTGTCTAAATAATAGATTTCTGTACTGTCCCTAGAGCACTCTTGCACATTCCAGTGGGTTCCACTTCATTACCCAGTTATTTTGTACCTTCCCAGGCTATTAGTCCAATCATAGTCTTGTCTAGCATGTTTCCAATTGATCTGGATTTTACTAATTGCTTTACAGTCACACAGATGTGGACTAAACTGCTTCTTACAAGTTTTCTTGCCCTGGGTTTGGGATCAATTTCTATAATGATGTGTTAGTATAAGACAGGTGGCCTGTCATAGGGAATAGAGCTCTAAACTCACAGGCTGTAACACCTGAGTTCATGCCCTACATTGGATACTGAATTACGGAATTTGAGAGGAGGAAAAAACATGAGCAGTCATTAAATTCAGCACATTCATTAAAGGAAGCTCCACTCCAACTTACCTGACAAGTGGTTGCTCAGTTTCTACTTAAAAATCTCTAAGGAGAGGGACCCCGCCCTTCTTAAGGAAAGAAGACTTTTATACATTTTTTTTGTTGCTCAGTCATTAAGGTTATGTCCAACTCCTGGCAAAGATCCTAGAGTGGTTTGCCATATCCTTCTCCAGCTCATTTTATAGAGGGGAAACTGAGAATGACAGAGTTAAGTGATTCGCATAGAGTTATATAGCTAATAAGTTTCTGAGGTCACTTTTGAACTCAATTTTTCCTGACTACAGGTCCAACACTTCATCCACTGTCCCCAATTACACTTTTAGTATAATTACACTAATTAGTACAACCAGCTGCTCAATTACACTTTTAGACCTCTTTAACTGTTAGGAAGCATTTTCCTGACATCAAGCCTAAATTGCCCTTTTGGTAGCTTCCATCTATGGCTTCAGGTTTTGCCTTCTGAGGACATACAGAACAAATCAGTTCCCTCTTCTAAATGACTGTCTGTTAGATACTTGAAAACAACTATTATGTCACTCAATGACTTTTATCTTCTCTTGGGCTAAACATGCCCAGTTCTTCCAATTGATCTTCAAATGATATGGATTCAAGGTCTTTCCCCATCGTGGTTACTTTCCTTGGACACTTTTCAGCTTATCAATGTTCTTTTTAAATTGTGACTCCAAGAACTGAACATAATGCTCCAGATGAAGTCTGATAAGGGTACAGTGCAGTGGGACTATCACTCCCTATTTCTGGAAGTTATTGTTATTTTAATGCAGTCTGAGATTTCCTCCATTCGCTTGTGTACCACAGCACACTGCTAATCCAGATTGCTAACCATCTAACCATTCCTTCCCTATCTTGCACTTGTGGGGTGGATTTTTGGATGCCTACAAGGGAAACTTCACATGTATTCCTCTGATCAATCAATGCTCTAGCCTATCAAGATCTTTTTGGATGCTGACACCATCATCAAACCTGTTAACTATCTCTCAACTTTGAGTCATCTTTGTATTGCCATCTACACCAGTATCAAAGTCAATGATAAAAAAAAATGTGAAACAGTAGAGGACCAAACATCTATTCCATGGCTACTTCAATAGAGGTCTCTTGCCAAGCTGACCTAGAACCATTAAAAATTATTCTTTGAGTCTAGCCATTTAAATAGTTTTGCGTCTATCTCATTGTCTTACCAAATCTCTAGGTCTCTCCATATACTAATTGTGTTAATTTGGGCAAGTCTCCTTTTAATGCCTCAGTCAACTCTCTAATACTGTAAGTTACTAACAAGTTGCTGATATGCATCACTTGAAGAAGTTTCATTGCAGGAGTTCCCAACACATTTGAAATCATAAGTCCAGGATCCTTTTCATGTCTACTGCCTTTCTCTTAAAAAATTATAAAATAAAAAATTGTTGGTAAATCTTTGTCTTTCTAGTTGTGAGATAAAGCCATAGCAGTGGGGGTACACTATATGATTGGAAAGTTTACAGTCAGAATATTTTCAGAGATTGGAATTCTTCAAGAACTTTGGGGTATAGCATAAGGCAAATAATTGGTCATTAGAGATAGGGGACAGCTATTATCTTCCTACTTAATTGAAATGTCCAAGGAGAAAGGTGGTGCATATTGATTTTATAATCAATCAACCAAAAGCATTTACTAAGCAGTACTCTGTTCCAGGCACTGGGTTAAGTACCAAAGAGAAGGAATAACTATTCAAATAATGCAAAGGGCATATATCCTCTTGGCCAAGTCCTTCCTTGGATAGATCTGATGTTGTATGCAAAATATTGATACCTTCAGCAGGATATCTAGGCTACTTAAGAGATGATAACATCAAGCCTTGTCCTTCCACTAAGTAAGTTTCTCTGTGCTGACAAAGATTTAGCGCTGGAACGTAATAACCATTTACAAAAGTACTTTAAAGTTTTCAATGTGCTTTTCTTAAAACAATCCTAGTGGATAGGTAGTGTTAATGTAGCATAAATGGTATTCACTTGATAAAACCAAGACCCTGAGACGTTAAGCAACTTTCTATGATCACACAATTAATAAATAATTAAGACTAGATTCATACCCAGACTTCATGGTGTCAAGTCCAGTACTATTTTCATGAAATTATATTGCCTTTAAGGGAGGATTCTATTCCTGGTCCTGCTAGCAACAGGCCAGGAGAACTTGGGCAAATCACTTCACAAAATTACAGAGCTGAAAGAAACTACATTTATTTTACAGATGAGGACGCTGAGTCCCTGAAAGCTTAAGAGACTTGCTAGAATCAAGCAACTACTTAGTGACAGACAGAATTAGTATTCCAAGTTCTTTGGATTCCAAGTCCAAGACTCTTACACATCAGACATTGCCATCAATATTATTACAGTGCATCTCTGGGTCTTATTTTTCTTATTTGTGAAGTGGAGTTGGATTACTGAAATTAACATATCAAACCCCTCTCTAAGAAACTTCACAAAATAAGATGCCAGCATAATGCTTAAATTACCTAAATGAATTAAACATTAAATGACTCCCTCTTTAAATAATACAATAGACTGAAAATGTTCTTATCACTTGACCTCTAAAATCTCTTCTCTAAGACCTCTTCTAACTCTAAATTTATGTTTCTGTTGCCTCTATTTTGGTCTCTCTTTTCCTTTTATTATATTTCCCCAGAAGGAAATCATTATCAAAGGGTTATTTTGAAGAAAAAAATATTTCCTTGTGCCATTACTAGATTTTTTTAGACAAGATGTGTCTACCAGATTGGACCAAGAAATGTTTTTGTGGGAACTTTTTGCAAGTAAGATATGGCCATCAAAATTTGTGAACTTATTTCTTGCCTGATCTGATCTTTTTCTTCCAGAATGTAGATACATTTGCTACAAAGTTCTGCTACTTACTATCCATGTGACTCTGGACAAGTCACTTTATTTCTCTGGATGTCAAATATGACCTCTACAAAATGAAGGGTTTGGACTCAATGATCTCTATGTTTCTTTCCAGCTTTAAATTTAGGATACTGTGATCCTAAGAAGAGTGTGGATATTCCTTTTCCTTGAATTTTTTCTACTCTAATAGATCATCTGATTTTAAGCCTAAGAATTTCAGGGCCGATTGCATCAAATCTGAGGAGGCAAGTTACTTTTTAAACAAAAGCTACTAAGGCAGAATTATCCAACTGAAAAAAAAATGGTGTGTAAACAAAGCAAATTTCAGTTACTTAAAATATGTGCCATTTGTTCTGACTACAATCCCCCAACTATTCATAATAACTTATATGTCATTATATGTCATGATGTAATGGAAAGCACATTCTAACTTGAATGAAAAGACCTTACTTTAAACTTCAGCTTTGACTCTAGTATGTGACAACAATAAGTCATTTCACTTCTTCTCTGAGCCTCATTTTTCTCATCTATAAAATGGGAACAATATTTTACAGGGTTGTTATGAAGAGTGAATAGCATTCTGTTCATAGACCATCAGGTCTTATATTAATGTACATTATGATGATGATGATGTAATTTTGTGGATTAAAAAAATCATAACATGGAAAACATGCTTACATTAGTGTCTGCCAAAAGTCATTAAAGAATTCAATTTTGACTATATATTTGACTCCATAGAGTTTTAAGTATAGTTTAGTAAACAACAATCTTCCTTAACTTCTCTTTTGTTAAGTCTGAAAGTAGCACAGATAATTGACAGGAAGAATATGTGAAAAAATATAAATTTCTTGAGGAACTTTGAAATGCAAAGATCTTTTTTATGTTTACATTCACACAATTTAAAAATATTTGTCCATATGTTCAAGTAAGAATCTTTTTATTCTGTCTTCATGGCTTCCATACAGAATTTTCTTTGTTACATCGCACGTCAGACTAGGATTTTGCCTGTGCTTTTGAACAATGGAAGTTATTTTGTTTTTAATTCATTTGCTAATTCAGGCAATTGGCATTAGACTTGCATCTTATTTTGTGCAATTTCTTGGAGAGTGGTTTGATTTGTTGCTTTCATTAATTTCATTTTACACTCACTGACCTTTAAAATTTGCCAGAAGTATTCTAAATAGAAGGTATAAAAGATTATGACCATGTTGTATGTGGTGGTTATGTTTTATCTAATATCAGTTGGATAAGAATGAAAATAGATCTAGGAATGAGGAGAATCAGAGGTACTTGGAAACTATTTCTATACAAAATTCATTCATCCATCCATTTGACCATCCATCCCTCCCTTCCTCCCTCCATCTACCCATCTTCCCATCTATTTAATAAGTACCAAATACCTACCATGTGCTCAGCAACATGTTAGCTTCATGAGGACTACAAAAGAAATTTTACTGCCCTCAGGGGTTTATAATCTGTTTTGAAAGATAAGATTAGATGGGCAGCTGGGTGGCTCAATGGATTGAGAGCCAGACCAAGGGATGAGAGGTGCTAGGTTCAAATATGATCTCAGACACTTCCTAGCTGTGTGACCCTGAGCAAGTCACTTAACTCCCATTGCCTAGCCCTTACCACTCTTCTGCCTTGGAACCAATACATAGTATAGACTTTTGGGTGGAAGGTAAGGATTTTTTTTAAAAAGGAAGACAAGATTAGCAAACATGAACCACTTTTTAGTAATTGTTAAATTATGTGATATTGACTATAAATGCAAAAAGGATTCAGAGGAATGAAAAATCTATATGAAGTAAAGTGTTCAGACAATTAGATATGGAGAACTAGGATTTTCTTTGGGGGGAGACATTGAGGTGTGGTAAGGAAGAAGAGAATTGCAGGAAGAAAGCTGGAGCATGAGAGAATATAGCATGTGAAGGTAATTGAAATAGAGGTGTTTGAGGGGGTGCGGTACAGGTGGTGAGAAAGATCAGAGAATCCAGACCGTGACATATGGGGATCTAGCGAAGGAATTGGTAATGTTGGAGAGAAGAAAGAGAGAATACTTAGGAAGCACATAATAGCAGTCATCCAGTACTTCTAGTATTAGAAGAATTATCCCATAGATGATTTAGCTAGATAGAGCAGTGTAGAATTCTAAGCTTAAAGTGAGGAAGCTTCATCTTCCTGAGTTCAAATTTGGCCTCAGACACTAACTGTGTCATACTGGACAAGTCACTTAACCCTGTTTCCCTCAGTTTCCTCATCTGTAAGATGAACTAAAGAAGGAAAATGTCAAACATTTCTAGTATCACTGTCAAGAAAACCCCAAATGAGGTCATGAAGGATCAGATACAACTGAAAAAAAGACTTAACAATGACATTCAGTAGATGAAGGATTCTACTTGTTCTGTTTGGGCCAAGAATATAGAACTAGAAGCAAACAGTCAACGCCATAGAGAAGCAAATTCAGGCCTAATGTAAGGGAAAAAATTAGAAATAACATAAAATAATGCGAGCTGTTAACAGATGGCTCACTGTAAATCTTCAAAAGGCTACATCATATCATAAAGGGAACTTTTGTTTAGGTAGTAGACCTGTTAGTATCTGAGTCAGGTTCCTTCTAGTCCTAAGGTTATAATTCTACAATTTTGTGGGATATTTTATCTTATAATCATGATCTATAACATTAAATCTATAAGAAAGTGGATTATAGATTGTAAACAATAGACTTTAGAAATATTTTAATTAATTTTGAGGAAAAGGAAATCATAACCAGTATGAACTCCAATTCAATTTAATCCAATAAGCATTTAATAGGTGTCCATTATGTGCAAGACATTCTGCTCAGCAGTAGTGGTGAATTGAATCAAAAACCTAAACATTTCTTTTATTCCTAGAGATTTCCCTTTTATTATTTCAAATGATCCCACAAATAATATATTATTAGGTATAAACATAGTATAACTAATATTGTTCTCGTTACTTGGCCAAACACATGAATTCAAATTGAAAGATAGTATGCAACATTTCCCATAAGAAAGTATACTGATTTTTTAGTGGGGGCATTTGGATCTATTATTTCATTGGAATAATTTCCTTATAGGAAATTCCTCACAAATACAATTGTCTCCTCCTCTGTAACTTATATCTTTAGTGAATTGAGTGGGGACGCTAGCTCAGAAACATGCCTTGAATCTGGGTTCTTCTATCTCAAAACCCAGCCCTCTCTATCTTTGAATTTTGAAAAGCATGTTGCCTTTCATTCTACAAGTGGACTTCTGGAAATGTTATGATACGAGCCAATGAAAAGAATATAGATTCTGAAGTCAAAGAGCCTCGGTTCAAATAGCAACTCTGACAATGATTATGTGTGTAACCTCAGACAAAAATCATTGAAAGTTCCTGGGAATTAGTTTTCTCATGTGAAAAATGAGGAGGTTAGATCAGATGTTGAACTAGGACCTCTTCCATCTCTATGATATGTACTCATGCAATTATGCATAGATTATATTTAAATTTTTTAAAAGATATTGAATTCTACTTCCAACATATAAAATGAAATTTTAGCACAAAGCTTTCCTAAATATACTTTGAGATGAATATCTAATGTATAAAAGAAATCTTAAAATATTTTTTCTCTTGAGTTGGGGGGAATCTTCATCCTTTATTTTACTTTATTCTTTGAATTACTTATTTATATTTAAATCTTCCCAAGGGTCATAATCATCTGATAGGGAAAAGTATGTCACCATGCAATTATTCATGTTTTGTCTTGCATTCCATATAGACATTGCCAAGGATTGCTTACAAAACAGCATCCATCTAACGAATATGATTCCCTACACGATTTTGATGCAAGTCAGGGGAGTGAGAGTACCAGCTATTTGCCTTACAATTTGGAGGCAATGCAAAAAGACAAAATTATCATTAAATAGCAAAATCCATGGAGCAATAATTTTAGAATGAACAATTAACCTGGATCATTTCTAACAAAGAGATTCAGGAAGCAATCTTCTAGTATAATTTTCTATTTTTTGACTAAAGACATTTTCTCCCTTCAAATGCATTGATGAAGTCAGTAGTCATTAAATTCTAATTTTTTATTCTTCCTTCCTCTCACTCAGTTAGATGGCAAAACAGAATTTTATCACAATTGATTCCTGCCAAATACTACCATTTGATAACTTTAATGTGCTTAAGATGTTTAAGTACCTACAGATCAGCATTCCAGATGAGACCTGACAGATAACATTATAACAAATTAAATAATGCTGTTCAAAATAATAGTTTCATCTAGTGGTGTTTTATTTTTTGCTTGAAATTTCCTGAAAAATGCCAGTACTAACTAAAGCCTAAAACATGAATTTATTTTTCTTCTTTGTGAAAGACTGGACTAAAGATTGCAGAATAAAATAAAATCTAGGTAGTTCAACATTTGAAGCTATCACAATAGAGAAAGCTTATATATTAAGCAAAGTATGGGAATGCATTTTTTGGGCAAGCTGTCCTCCTGAGGAAATATATTTGTATATTAGAAATGCTTAAAAGCATAACTCATTTTTCCACTCAATACTATATTTTACAATTACTTAAAATATTTTTTAAAGGTAATCCATGATGTAAGAAGCAAAAATTGATAGAAAATTTACTTCCATCCAATTTTAAGAAAGTTAACTTTCTTTCATGCCTTGATCTTTCATCACAGCATGGCACCACAGAAAAAGTATCAAGTCAGAGAAATGGAATTCAAATCTCACCTCTGATATTTACTCACATATGCCCTAGGTTTCTTCATCTGCAGATGAGGGGTCTGAACTAGACAACCCTTGAGTTCCCTTCCAACTCTAGATCAACTCAAGATGTATAGTCTTATGTTCACATTAGGTTTTAAATTAAGCAGTCCAATGGTAAGGCAGTATATCAGAACAAAAATAACACTGAAATTAAAGTCAGCCTATCTGGTGACATTCTCAAGCTTTTTCTAAGGTTCCATTTTCTTTCTACATTTTCTCTTTTGGTTGTCTCATTGTTATATGTGTTCAATTATCAGTTCTATGTAGATTACTCTTAAATCTCTTCTTCTCTCCCTCTCTTTCTCCCCTCCCTCTCTCTCTCTCCCTTTGTCTCTCTCTCCACTCTCTCTCCCACCTGCACTCTCTCTCCCCCCTCTCTCCCCTTCTCTCTCTCCCCTCCTCTCTCTCCCTCTCTCTCTTCCTAGTTTCTTTCCTAAATTCTGGTCCCATATTATCAACTGTCTGCTGACATATATACCTGGATGCATTCTGTAGGCATCTCAAACTCAGCATATCCAAAACAGTTGATTTTATTGTCCACCACACCCTTATCTTCTCCAAATATATTTATTTCTGTTGATGGTATCAGCAATATTCTTGAATCTTCTCTTTATCTCAACTTCCACATCTAGTCAGCTGCCAAATCTTGTCAATCTCTAGAATAACCCTTGTATCTGTCCTCTCATCTCTACTTATATAACTTTTTTACCCCAATTCTAGACCTCCTCATCTCTTGACTGGTCTATTGAAAGATCTTCATGATTAATTTCCTAATCTTTAGTCTTTCCACTCTCTAATCCATACCCTAAACATCTGAAAAAAAATTTATATTTCTAAAACACAGTCCTGATGATATAACAAACACAATCCTGATCATTTAACATTAATATGCTCAATAGAAATTTATTGTTCTAGGATATAATTTAAAAATTTTATTCTAACATGTAAACCATTTGCAATATCTTCCTATTTGCCTTTCCATTCATTTTGTATTTCTACTTTTTGCCTCTACTCTCATTTCTGTTATTTCAGTGAAATCTTAGCTTTCCTAAATATTCTTTGAGGTGAATATCTAAAATATCTAAAATGTATTTTCCATTGAATTGAAGAATATTCATCTCTTTATTTTACTTCACTCTTTTTATTTTTTATCTATATTTAAATCTTCCAAGTGTCATACTAGTCTGATAGGGGAAAGTATGTCATCATGTAATTATTCACATTTTGTTTTGCATTTTGTATAGGCATTGTCAAGGATTACAGCATCTAAATAATATAATATAATTATAATATAATTCTCTACATGCTTTTGAGGCAAGTCAGGAGAGTGAGGATCCTAAATATTTGCCTCACCATTTGGAAATAATGCAAAAAGAAAGAATTATCATTAAATGGCAAGATCTTGGGAATGATAATTTTAGAATGAAAAAAATACTTGGATCAGGGCATCTTCTACACTGTGAACACCTGTATACCTCCAAATGTGAGCAATCCTTACCACATTCTGGGCTAATGGCTTATGAATCTGTCAACCTCACAATGGACGATAATGAATTAATATTTTCCCCTAATGACAGACCTGAGTCAGCAGTAGGAAAGTATATATCAAATGATATATCAAATATCATTATCACCTATTCCATTTATTAAACACATTTGATATGTCAGAACACCTTTGGAAACTAAAAACTTCTGAGGCATTGGTTAGAATGACTGAAAAAGTAGATGTAAGAAATTCATCTGACTCTACTTTGGCTTGTCCACCTTTTAAAATCATATGTAATTCCTAAAAACAATTTCAAAGTGCTTTCATTTCTGCATTTACTATTGATCTTGAGTTGAAAAGAATCTTAAAGATTCCTCAGACTACCCAATATTCCATGCTGAGATCCTTGAGATATGTTAATGTCATTAAAACCTCATGAAATGTTTTTTAAAAATGTGCAGTGGGGAGCAGCTAGGTAGCTTGATGGAATAAGAGCCAGACCTAGTGATGGAAAGTCCTGAGTTCAAATCTGGTCTCAGACACTTTTGAACAAGTCATTTGACCCCTATTGCCTAGCCCTTACCACTCTTCTGCTTTGGAAACAATACACAGTACTGATTCTAAGACAGAAAGTAAAGTTGTTTTTTTAAGGTATATTGCCAGCCTCTGGTATAGAAACAAGAAAATAGAATTATTCCCTGTGTCATGGAATATAAATAATTTTCACAGCAATCTGATAAGGATTGCCAGCCATGATGAAATGGAAGCTTCCATCAATCACTTAATAGTGGAATTAAACTTTTCAGTGGCAAAAGGCATATTGCCTCCTAAACAAATATACTTCATAATTTAGCTGTAAAAGACACCTCAGTTGTTATACCCATGAATTGCTGAACAGCTTTATTTAAATTATGCATGAAAACTTTATGGAACACTGTATCAACTGATCAGCTCCTTCCTGCCATTTGACGCATATTAATTTTATGCTCTGGTGCTTCAGATGTTATTTCATCAGAATGTTTACTTCTATTTAAGTTATAAAGCACTGCATTGAAAGAAGAATATGATTGTACTTAGACACCTATTTTATGAACATTTTATACCCTGCAGTAGTTATATATATTTTCCACATTAAAGTTTGTTGTAAGCTGTATTATTTAAATATATAGCTCATCTCATGATTTAAATACTTTTATATAAAAAGTAATAGAAAAGCTAGTAATTTAAAAGAGAAGCATGGAGTCTGATTCTCCAATGACTAAATTATTACTTGGGAATAAACAATTTCGCTTGACCACTTCATTCATTCTGTTCACTTTAGCTATCATTTCTGCATGGATACATCTCAAATATGAGCACTCTTTTTGAGTCTCAGTCCCCTATTTCCTTTTTAAAAACATATTTATTTTATTTTTCTCAATTAGATATAAACTTTTTAACATTTAAAAAATTTTGAGTTCTAAATCTTCTCCCTCCCTTCCTTTCCTTCCCCCTTTTAGAAGGCAAGCAATTTGTTATAGATTATTCATGTGAAGTCATGCAAAACATATATGTACATATATATTTCCATACTAGCCATGTTGTAAAAGAAAACACAGACCCCCAAAAAAGTAAAAATAAAGTTGTTGTTGTTGTTTTTAAAGTGTACCTCAATCTGCCTTCAGACCCCATCAGTTCTTTTTCTGGAGGTGGATAGCATTTTTCATCATCGGCCCTCTGAATTCTCTTCAATTATTGTTTTGCTGAGAATAGCTATCATTCACAGTTGATAATGGCACAATATTACTGTTTCTGTGTACAAGGTTCTTCTGTTTCTGCTTACTTTGCTTTGTGTCAGTTAATTTTTCTGAAACACCATTCTGTTTGTCATTTCTTATAGCACAATGGTATTCCATCACAAACATATAACACAACTTGTTTAGTCATTCCCCAATTGATGGGCATCCTTTGAGGGATATTTTAGAGAGGACTCTCAACCAAGCATGGACTAGAAGGTCCCTTCCAACTCTGAGATAGAAGAGGAGGTAAAAATGAAAGGAAAGAAACAGGAGAGGGAGAGAAGGAAGGGGAGAATAAAGAAGGAAGGAGAGAAGAAGTAGAGGAAAGACAGTGAGAGGAGAACTAGGAAAGAGAAGCAGCACTGGGGAAAAGAAAATCAATGTAGACAGGGGAAAGGGAAAAGAGGAGAAATGGGAAGGGGGGAAAGGGAGGAGAAGGAGGAATACAAATAAATTAGGAGAAAGGATAGAGGAAGAGATAAAGGAGAAGACTTAGGATCCTAAATATGTGATCCCCCAACTCCCAGGATGAGGGAAAAATAGATCTCAATCAATCAGACCAAGTTCTCAAGTTAGTCCCTTCAGTCGACAACACCCTTAATAACACCCTTGTCAGTTCTGGCTCAGTTCAAGAGATCCTGGTCTTGGGAAACTGGGCAAGTTAATGGTTTCCTCCTCTCCTTGGCACCTCAGAGAACTAGAGTCTTGTTTTGTTTCTGTTACCTCCCAGGTTCCCACACTTGTGGGCTTTCTGCCATATTGTATAGTCCAATAATAGCCAAACTCACTGCTTTGCAGCTCCAAAATTTCTACCCTCCCTTCAGGAGCCCTGATGAAGATCTTCTGGGGCTTTGAAGTTAAAATCAGAGTCTTCCAAGAGGAAACACAGGGATCCCCATTCTTTGGCTGAAAAGTCAAATTCACAAAGCAGGGCTCACACGGGGTTGAGAAGCTGAGGAGTGGGCAAAATCTGGGAATGAAGGACTCTACATTCACCTTGGCCCAGTCTCAGAGTTCAGGTCCAGACTCCAGCTTCAGATAGGCAAGTCTGTAAATAGAACATTTAACTCAAATTAACAAGCATTTATTAAATACCCTTAACTCCATTCCAGAGGCCCTTACTGATTCCTGATTCCTCCAGTTGATGGTGCTCCATCCCATCACTATGTCTTCATTTTTTATATATCTTGTGGCCAGAGTACCATAAATCTAGACCTGGAAGTAACCAGCTCAAAGACCATGTAACCCAACCTCCTCATTTTACAGATGAGTAAACTTAGGTCTAGATAAATTGTAATGACTTGTTCTAGATTATATAGGGAGCAAGCAACAGAGATAGGATATGACCTCAGATTTTCTGTCTTCAAAACTCTTTCCATAATACTATATTGTATTCCCTAGTTAGAATGTTCTCCTTGAAGTTCTCTTTGAGAACCTGGGCTATCTGATTTTGTCTTTGTATTTAGCACTTGTATTTGCACATAATATGAGCTTAGTAAATGCATTGATGTTTAGTCATGTCTGACTCTTCATGACCCCATTTGGTGTTTTCTTGGCAAAAATACTCAATATGTTCTCCATTTTGTTTCAGAAGTTCCTTGTTACATAGTTTGCCATTTCCCTTTCCAGTTCATTTTACAAGTGAGGAAATCAAAGCAGCCAGGATTAGTGCCTGAGTGACAAATTTGAACTCAGGTCTTCCTGACTCAAGACTTGGCACTCTATCCTTTGTGCCACCTAGCTGTTCAATAAATGTGTACTTATTGATTAGTTAGCTGGTTAGTTGATAGTCTAAGAGAGAGACAATCTTCAGTAAAATCACTCCCCTATTTCTAAGTGACTACATGATATCTCCATTTACCACAACCATATATTCAACATATTTCAGACTGAACTACAGGGGCAACTAGGCAATTCAGTGAATTGAAAGCCAGGCCTAGAGACAGGAGGAACTGGATTCAAATCTGCCCTCAGACACTTGTAGTTGTATGACCCTGGGCAAGTCACTTAACTCCCATTGCCTAAACCTTATAGCTCCTCTGCCTTGGAACCAATACTTAGTATTGATTTTTAGACAGATGGTAAGGGTTTAAAAAAAAAGACTGAATTACTCAACATTCTTCTCAAACCATCTCCAGGCTTGTCTTTTTCTGTTAATTCCAACAGTATTCTCCCAATCACCCAGGCACAATATGTTGAATTAATCTTTGATTTTTCTCTCTCCCATATGTTCCTAATATTGATAAATTAACAAATCCCCTAGATTCTTCCTTTAAATTTTTTCTTGTATCTTTCCCTTCATTTGGAGGCAGCTGGGTGGTGCAATATATCTCCAGAGCACCAGGAAATATGTCTGATGCTTTAGTCTTTGAATTTGTCTGCTTGCCAATTTGGTTCAGACACCATACCTCATCAGAAAGTATTTCAGTTCATATCACGAACTCCAGTCCCATTTGTGCCATGACTATGTGCAATCCTGAAGCTCAGATTCAATGCTTTGTTTTCCCAACTCCTCCATCTCAGATTTCTCAGTAGATTCAATAGCTCATATTTGTATAACACTTACTTTAAAATAACCTTTGATGTAGGTTGTGCAAGTTTTGTTACACACATGTTTATAGATGAAGAAACTCGCACCTGGAAAAGTGAAGCAACTTAGTGTCACAGAATTAATAAAATTAGGTCAATCAATAAGCATTTATTAAGCACTCACTTTGTGTATTGAGAGATACAAGAGAGGGAAATGGCTTCAAAGACAGAGAAACGTGAGGAGGAGGATCAGGTCTCAAAACTAAACTCTTATTCTATGTCCAAGATTATTTTCATTCTGCAAGCCTAGACTGCCAGAGATACTTGTACATTCATGGAATCCCACTTTCCCAAATGAGTAGCCAATTCCCCTGCTGAGGATGCCATTGACCATTTGACCCATCCCTACTGCCTCTACTCAATGCTTTGCTGCCCTCTGCTGTCCCCTACAAGACGAGCAATCTCTCTAAGTGGCCCTAAGACTACTTAGAAACATTGCAACCTTCCTAGAGAGAGCCACATTCACCCTGTTGGCATTGCTCTTTGCTCTTGGGGCACACTGTTGAGCATTTCCTTCAGTTATGAGTGTAGACTATTGTAATTGTACATATCAATTCACCTCAAAATACTTCATTTATGCTGATAATATAAGTATTACCAATTCAGTTGACCATTTATACTTAGAAGTATACTGAATTTTTTGTCTTATGCTGAATAAAGATAAAATGTTTAAAAGCTATTAATGAGTAAAAATTAAAACAAATTTTTATTTTATCAACAAATATAAATAACAAAAAAGTTGAAATAAATCTCTTAAACACTGACACTGATTTCTCTTTGCCACCCCCTCCCATATCCCATTCACACCCCCTCCACATCCCCTCCTCAACTCAGTGGTTTCAGTGGATAGAAAGCCAGGTTAGTGAAGAGAAGGTCCTGGGTTCAAATCTTGCCTCAGACACTTCCTATGTGACCTTGAATAAGTCACTCAACTTTAATTGTCTACCCCTTACCACTCTTGGAACCAATAGTTAGTATCAATTCTAAGACAAAAGGTAAGGGTTTAAAAAAATAAAAATAACATTTGTTCTACTCTGTTCCTTAGGAGAATGAACTTTTTCTAATAAGACCTGTACAATGGGAACTAGCATACTGTGTTGGGGCTAGGAGAGCTTTAAGGGCACTAGGAGATAATAGAAAAAACCAATTAATTGGGAATGTGGGTACTTTAATCATCATCGCTTCTCTTTCACCAGTTTTCTGAATGGCCATGGGCAAAACACTTTACGAACTTCAATTTCTTTAGTACAGTGCTTGCCATATAAGTAAGCAATTAATAAGGAAATTGTTTTGATTTATCTATGGGTAAATTGTTTGTCTGGAAAGTGTACTCAGGCAGATGGCAGGATGAATGGTTGTGTCCCAGCCTGTTAAAAGTAGAAGTTGCAATTATTACTTCATGTATGGCAGTACTAAAAATTCATAATGTTAAGGAATGTAAATAGGAAAACAATAATATGTTTAAAGACACCATGAATAATGAAACAGTATCATTATTAAATATATATTCCTCGAGAACCATAACATCTATGTTATAATATAACACCTAAAGAAAAAGCAACATGAATTTGGAAAAGATACAGGTAGTAACTAAAAAAATTCACTATATTCATTTAAACATTTTCTGCACAAGATCTTCACCAGTTTCTCTGAAACCCAACTCTTCCCTGATTGACTATCACCCTTTATTTTCCAGTTTTGTGCTTTCACAAAAAGAGTTGTTATAAGTATTTTTATACTTCTTTCTTTTATCTCTTTGAGGCTTAAGCCTGGTAGTGACATTGCTGGGTCAAAGCATATGTACAGCTTAGTAACATTTTGGATATTGTTCCAAATTGCTTTCCAGTAAAGTGCAGAGAATCAGGAGACCTATTTATACACTAGCAACAAAAATATAAGAGCTAACAATTATGAAAGGCAAGAACTTTGATCAGTATAATGAGCAACCATGATTTTAGAGTTCTTAAGATTAAGAACAGCACACACTTCCTGGCAGAGATGGGCTAAATGTGCATTTCTGGACATGGCCAGCGTAAGAATTTGTTTTGCTCAACTATGCATGTTTACTACTTTCTTTTGGGGAAAGGGAGGGGGGAAAAGTAGATGCATAGTAATTGAAAAATATTACAAAATAAAAATACAACTTTTTGCCCTAGCAAAAAGTTTTTAAATCACTGTACAAAATAAGGAAAGAAGCCTTTAATAAGTTATTATTTCCTAACATATTCCCGATATAGTTCCCATTGGACTCTCTCTTGTAATAATATCAGTGATATAAAACTAATTGACACAAATTACCACATTTGGCAATGTATGCAATCTTTTGCACCATAGTCTTCTTTCTCCTGAAAAGGGATCTCATGTAATTTTTACAATAAACCTTTGAGTTATGCTGAACAAGTTTCATCCTCATTTTGTAGAGGAGGGGAACAGATTTGTCCAAGTTCATGCTGTTAGCAGGTTGCAGAACTGAACCTCAGACTTTTTCTTTATTGCTAAAGGCTCTTTCAGTTCTGAAAGCCTGTGATCCTATTGGTTCTTACCTTTTGTACTAATGCCTCCTTCTAGTGAAGAACTACACTAAAAATGTATCCTAACAACCCAAAAGAATGTACACTTTTCCAAGAGACCAAATTATTCCTTTGTTGTCTCCTAGTTACCTAGTCATGTATAATCATATATGTTAGAAATTCCAGTAAGTATTCCTTGTGGCTTCAGATGGCAGATCATTCTCTGTTATGTCTGAGTATAATTTGCACAATAGAATTTGGAGTGGGTTGAGAGATACTTCCCTCTTTGCCCTAGTGGGCTCATTACTATGATCTTCCATCTATGAAGAGGAAAATCAGTCCCAAGGTGTCATGCTAACTCCTTATCAACCAAGATTATGAAAAAGGAATCACTGACTGCATCAGGAAAGGGATATCCAGCCAGAAAAAACTTGGTGATGCTTTATTCTTCTCAGAAATTAAATTGTTGCTTCTTTCACATTGAGCTATGAATTGATTTTTGTGATGATCATCAAGAAATATTTTATCTTATGTACAATGTATGTACAATGTACTATGCTAAGCTTTAATTAGAGAATGAATTCCAAAACTCCTACCAAAAATTAATAAACAAATACTCCCTTTTAGCAAGGAGTTTACATTCTTTCAGGGAAGAAAATATATGTCTATAGTACGTCCTCCAGGGCGAGTCCCTCAATTCCTATTTATATTGGTTGGTAGAGGGTCCAAAGAATGACTAGTGACTAATCTTCCCATCTGGGTCTAAGGGATTGAGGGTTCTAATACTATTGGTGATAATCTCCTATTCACTATCAATTAACCAAGTGATACAATTAGCAACCCAGAGTTAATTAACTTTTAGGAAGGGGTATTTGTAATAAATACAATTAGGACAAAATCTAGCCTCCTTCTCCAAAAAATTCTAGGACATATTGGGACCCAACTTAGAACAAGGGTAAGGAATGGGGTAAATATGAGCCGAGCTCCTGGTTGAAGGAAGTTTTTTCTAATCTTCTTGGAGTCCCATGAAGTTCTCCTGAGGTATTGTTCTCTGATAGGCTTCTGATAGTAAGTCCAAATCTTTCAGATTTTCAAAGTTCATGAAGTCATTTTCTATAAATTCAAGCTTCCCCAACTCTGCAATTCACCCCTTATGCCTCTCATCAGACTTCCATGATTTCTTCTGGTTTTAATCTTATAGGCTTATAGGTCTACAGCCTAAAAATACTCTTGAAGCTTGTCTGTGTTGATGTTAAAATTCCTTCTTTGTTATATACTATCATAGAAATATTTCTAACTTTTTTCAAGCAATTTCAATATATTTCCTGTATGACATAATCTGTTTTCATCCGAAGTCTCCAAGGCTTCCACTCCTATAACATTAAATACTTGTTTGAACCTAATTTTCACTTTTGGTTGATTCAATATAGACTCTAGGACATGTGTACGTCATTTCCAATTTGATTCTATAACTCATGAATATATGAAGGCATAGGTTATCTTATTAGTTATATTGAGGTTTAGAGATGTGATGCATCTTTCAAACAAATATAAACATCATAAATTCAACGTATTTAGAGTCAGAATATGCCAGAATTTTGGAGGTGTAAGGGATCAAGAAAGTCTTGTGTAAGGTGGTATTTGATATGAGTATTGAAGAAATGAGGGATTTGATGAGATAGAGTCAAAGAGAAAATGCCTTACAGAGATAAGAAATAGCCAGTGTGAGGGAATGGAGACAGGCCAGTTTGGCTGGACAAGAATATGAAAAAAGGCATAATATATAGTGAGATTTAACTAAAAAACAGGTTATGGGTAAATTGTGATGGGTTTTAAAGCTTAACAGGGAG
Source organism: Gracilinanus agilis (assembly GCF_016433145.1). Taxonomy (NCBI): domain Eukaryota; kingdom Metazoa; phylum Chordata; class Mammalia; order Didelphimorphia; family Didelphidae; genus Gracilinanus; species Gracilinanus agilis. The sequence goes on along the minus strand of NC_058132.1, from coordinate 387,648,241 downwards.
TTTATTTTTTTTCCTCAGAAACAATAAGGAACCACGACAGTTTATTGAGTTGGAGAATGACATGACCAGAACTTATCTTCAAAAAAATTACTTTGTCAGCAGTTTGTGGAAGATGGAGTGGAGCGAGAAAAGGCTTCAGGCTAAGATTCTAATTAGGAAGAAGTTATGCAACAGTTGAAAAGTTGAGGAGGGCTTGATTTGTAGCTGTGCGAATTGAGAAAGGGAGTTAGGTGTGAGGGATGCCATGAAAGTAGAAATAACAACCAATTGGGTATGTGAGGTGAGAGAGATTTAGGAGTCAAGGATAATGCTAAAGTTACAAACATAAAAAGGTGGTGCCTTCGACAGAAATTGGCAGTCTCTTAGAGGAGTGAGCTTTGGGGGAATAATGATGAATTCTCTTTTATATAAATACATTTAGTTAATGGTATATTCAATTTGAAATATTCAAAAGTCATTGATGCAAAACTGAAAAACAAGACAGTAGGGTTGGATATGGATGTGTGTATAGATGTATATGTATGAATTATATATAGAGAGATGATCATTGGTAGCTGATGAAGAGAGAGTTTGTGAAGAGACAAAGCAGAGGGCCAAAGAAAAAGCCTTAGGGATCATCTAAAGTTTATGCTTGATATGACTGGTGAAGGAACAAAGGGCCTGAGTAGGAGTGGTTATTTAGATTGTAGTGGAACATGGACATAGAAGTGTAACAAAAACCATGGGAAAGAAAGTATTCAGGAGAGGAGAGTGGTCAATGGTTTCAAAAGCTACAGAGACATCAAGAAAGATGAAGACAAAAATAATTTCATTTAATTTATGCCCTTAAAGTATCTTTGGTAACTTTGGAGAAATAAATTTTATTTGAATATTGAAACTGGAAATTAATTTGCAAAGATCTGAGAAGAGAATAAAAGGAGAGGAAATATAGGCAATAAATTTAGACAGCTTTGTTTCTAAGAGAATGGCTTCGGTTGATATGAGATATCATGAGATAATAGTAGGGTCTAATAAAGTTTCCTTTGTTTTATTTTTAGGGATAGGAAAGACTTGGGCATCTTTGAAGGTAGTAGGGAAGGAACCAGTCAATCAATAAGCATTTATCAAGTACCTACTATGTACTAGGCACTATACTAAGCACTAAGGATGCAAAGGAAGGTAAAAGATAGTCCTTGTCCGTAAGAAGCTCATAATAATCTAATGGGAGAGACAACATGTAAATGACAACCTATACAGACTAGATATAGGTCTGTCTGTCCATCTATCTATCAACAAACTAGATGTAGAATAAATAGGAAATAATTAATAGAAGGTAAGTGCTAGAATTCAGAAGGATTAGGAAAGTTTTCCTGCAAAGGCTGGAACTAAAGCTATGGAAGCAAGGAAAGAGAGCTGAGAGAAGAGAATATTCTATACATAAGACACAGCCAGGGAAAATGCCCTAAGTCTTGTTCAAAGAATAGCAAGGAGGTCATTGCCACTGAATTGCAGAATACATGGTGGTGCAGTTGGAGTGGGGTGGGGGAGGTAAAATGTAAGAAGACTGGAAAGGTAGGTGGCTTACTATGACATGTAGGACTTTGAATACCAAATAGAGGATATCTAATTTGATTCTAGAGGTGATGGAGAATCACTTGGATTTGAGTGGCACAGTTGTACTTGTATTTTAAGTAAATTCCTTTGATAGCTGAGTGGAGAAAGAATTGGAGTTGGGAGAGATTTGAGGTAGGCAGACTAACCGGCAAGATATTATAAGAGAATGTGAAGATGAGGGCTTGTACCAGGGTGGCAGCAATATCAAATGAGAGAAGAGAGTGTTTCTGAGAGATGTTACAAAGATAAAAGTCAACTGGTTGTATATTTGGTGAGTGAAGAGTTGAGGACGATATCTATGTAGTGAGCCTAGGATATTAGGAGCATGGTGGTGTCCTCAATAGTAATGAGGAATTTTGGAAGGGAGAAATGTTTGGGGTAGGGGGGGAAATAATGTACTCTTTTTTGGACATGTTTAGTTTAAGAAGCCTATAAGACATCCAGTTAAAGGTGTCTAATAGTCAATAGTCAGTTGGAGAAGTGAGAGTAGAAGTCATCAAAGAAGTTAGGGCTAGATAAGTGGATTTGAGAATAATCAGTATAAAAATTATAATTGTGGGGGCTGATGAAATCCTCAAGTTGAATAGAAGAGAGAGACCTGTTGGACACCTGCTGTTAGTGGCCATGACCTGTATGAAGATCTACCCAAGGACATTGAGAAGGAATTATTATAAGGTCAGAAGGAAAACCAGGAGAGAATAATTTCCCCCAAACCCAGAGAAGAGCATAGCAAAGAGAAAGGAATTATTGACATTGTCAAAAGCTACATAAAGTTTATTAAGGAAAGGCTACTAGATTTGTCATTTAAGAGATCATTGACTACTTTGGTGTGGACAGTTTTGTTTGAATGATGAGGGCAGAAGCCAGACTGTAGAGAGTCAAGAAGAGGGTGAGAGGAGAGTAAGTGAGAGTCATCTATTGTAGACAAGATTCTCAAGAAGTTTGGCCACAAAAGTCAGGAGAGATGAGAGATGAGAGATAATTTGGATGAATGGAAAAATGTAGAGGTTTCTGATGGAAGAGACATTCATAGCAGCAGGGAAAAAGCCAATAAGTAGTGAGAGATGGGCTATAAGCGGAGGCAGCAGGGCAGTCTACTGGATTCAATGGGATAAGATAAGATGGGGTAGGATCACTTGTGTTTGTAAAGAGTTTGAACCTTGACAAGAGAAAGGGGTACATCATAATGTGAGATATTGAAAATTAAAGGAAGAGAGAAAAATGACTGAAGGATCAATTTGCTGGAGAAGATGAGATCAAAGATACATATAAAGAACTTGTATTTTGCAAGGGAAAAAAGTCACCTAATGATGGAGGATTGGAGCAAAGAAGGAGGTAGAGAAGATGATATGTGGAAGATGTGGTGAGGTTGTAAGATGAAGAGAAAGAAGAAGCTCGTGGCTAATTGCCACAATTTCCTTGGTAAAATGAGAAGCAAGGTCTATAAATGGAAGAATAAAGAAAAATGTTAAGGTAGTAGGCTTAATGCGAGAAAAAAAATATGACTTGGAACAACCATGGTTGGGAATGGACAGAGAATTTGCAATGAGTTCTCAATTGAGGCTAGATGATATAATTTGGTATTAGTAGATTCGATTTGATTGTATGACTTACTCCAGCTTTTTTTCAGCAGGGGCAGTGGAGGTGGTTATTGTCCTTCCTATTTGGAAAGGACCAAAACATCACTGGAGATGTCTTTTGATACATACATAAATTGGATTTAAGTGAGGCAGAGTTGTGCAAAGTCACTGGCCTCACTCTCTCTTCCTATATCATTGAAGTCTCAATGGGAAAAAAAATTAAAGATGACTTGTGTTGGCTTCGGATACAGTGGATGATTTCAACATCTAACCAGGCTCTGTATTCTTCATAGCATCTTCTTCCACTGCTTTCTTGGCTGTTGGAACAAAGTATTTTCATTTGCCTCTTCAGCTGGAGGAAGTCTTCACATGCCTGGAGTAGACACCATCCTAACTCACTGACAGTTTTGAAGCCTGTTGCAATGAAGCAAGCGATTTCAGTATACAGAATAATGTGAAATTGAAATGGAAAAACAAAACAAAAATGAATAAAATGAAAAAACAAAACACCAATGTTTTCCTCTGGAAACTGAATTGTTTTAAATGGTCTCTATTTGCCCTCAGTTTCTTTCTACATGATGAGAAAGAAATTGGTTTCTTATTTCAAATTATCTGTCTTTATTGTTGGTTTTAATTGTGTACCTTTTCATTTGTCTCTGATTAACCTAGAGAAAATCTTAGTTTTGAATTACAAATTTGCATATAATTTTACTTAGTTAAAAAAGACTTTTCTTTTCCTAAACCTTTTCTGCTTTAAACCAAACACAATAGCTCAATGTTGCTTGTCTTCAGTGCTGAAAGAAAGGATTAGAGAAAGGGCAAGAGGACAAAAAGGGGGGGGAAGGAAGATAAAAAAGTGATTTGGAGAGAAATTGATTTGCTTTAAGTTTCTTTTACAATTTTTAGCTGAAATGTAAAGACCTTTGCCAGGGAAATTTCTTTTATATTGAATTGTACAAAATTTAATATTGAAATTCCAAATAGCTACTTGCTTTAAGATTAGTCACTATTTCCCATCATTCCCTTACCTTGAGACCAGACGATTTAGACCAAAGTAGAAGTCCCAAACTTACATTTCTTCTCCTTCAAGTAAAAAAAAAAAATCCATTTTGCATTTTCCTCTTTTGCCTTTTTATAGTACCAGATAAAACTGCCTATCTCTTTTCTCAGGAGGTTAAAAATAGTCTTTAGTACTGGAACAGGAAAGACCTAAGAAAGATTAGAAAGTTGTATTTTAATGTAGTTATTTCAACAACCCTGTAAATTTGGATTCTCTCAGAGAAGCCATTTCTCTGTTGCAAAATTGATGAGTTGACTGGTTAATAGTGCTTATATAAAAGAGAGATTCAGGTAAACAAGTATACTAGTGTTTTTGTCTACTTAAAAAATACTCAGGGCCATAAAATGTTATTACACAAAAGCTGTTACCCTATTTCCTCTTATTTAGTTTGAAACTTGAAAGTTTACCAACAGAGTCATGCTATCTTAAGGGAAACCTATTTCTTCTCTTTCTTGTGGCTGAGACTGTGAAATAAATAACAGACAGTGACAATTTCACATTATTTGGTCACATAAGAGAAAAGTAGATTTGAAATTAAAGTATTGGATTGGGAATCTGGAGTTCTATAGAGAAAGTTTCTCTGTGACCTTGGAGATGTCATTGATCTTCAATTTACTTTAATCTGCTCATTTTAAAATTGAAATTTGTGACAAGTAGATATTTCCAATTCCAGACTTTGCCTTCTAAGCATGGATGATTATCAAACTTCATTTCCAATTATATATATATATATATATATATATATATATATATATATATATATATATATATATATATATATATAAACTTGCTC